>NC_044304.2:489854-593456 GCF_007474595.2 Lynx canadensis | reverse complement strand
CTGGGCGCACTCGAGGACAAGGAGGGTGGACATCACAACCCTCCTCCAGAGTGCCCAGGAGCTTCCAGGGAGAACCGGGGGCGGGGGGTGGGGTGGGGGGAGAAGGCCAGGTCTGAGCAGCAGGCGGGCTGGGCCACAGCGCGCACCGGGAACAGGGCAGAGCTGCTTCCCCTGTTCCCAGAACACCCTGGGCTGCGTGCTCAGCCGCCTTCGCCTTCGCGGGTCCTGGGGTGGCTGTCCGGGCAGGGCCCCAGAGGGAGGGGGGCGCCGCGCAGGCTGCCCAGCGCTTGGAGTTCGGCCGCTGCAGCCCCAGCCTCAGCCCCAGCCTTGTTTCATCTTAACGGAAACGTGAGCGCCGGCCTGCCTCAGTTATCGGGAAACTCTCAAGAGCACGTGAAGTAACGTGAATCTACTCCTTCAACTGAAGTCACAGGAGGTCTAGAAACTGAACATCCACCGCGAGCCCAGCGTAAAGTCAGTTACACGCCTAAGGACTACAGGCAGGGACAGACTCCGAGGCGCTGTCTCGGTGACAGCTCTTAGGTACCACTCACACCTGAGGGGGTGCTCGGGAGGAGCCAGATCATCACCCACCGGGCCCTGAAAACAAACATCCAGGAACCCCAGGAGGCCAGCTGTGGCAGCCCCGCCCCTTGCGGGGCGGAGGGGAGGTGCCACCCCGGCCAGGGCCCTGCGTCGGACGCACAGCGCCCCCTGCTGCACAGCCTGGGACACGCAGCAGGAAGAAACCAGCGGGGGGGGGGGGGGGGGGCTAGGGGGCCAGAAGAGGGTGGAACCAAGGCCCCAAGCAGGCAGTAGGGCCCAAGGAAGTCAGCAATGCCCCTCCCAGCCTCAGCCTCAGCCTCAGCCTCCAGAGCTGATCCTGCCAGCCACTCTCCACTAACTGGGCCCATTCCTTGGGTGGGGTGGGGGACAGGCCGGGCACGTGGGGCGTGGGGCTGCAGAGATGAAACCCAGCTCTCCAGAGGCCAGTGGTCTGTAGAAAACCCCCAGGACCCCCAACACCCGCTGGCAGCCCGTTCCCGACACCTCCAGCCCCACAGGTGCCGTCCCGAGGGCCTCACCTCTCAGCAAGTCCGAGAGCGGGGGGCCGCAGTCACCCGGGATCGTGTAGTCTCCCTTCCCGATGTTCTCAAACAACTTGTAGATGTTGTCCCCCTCGAATGGGTACAGGCCTGTCGTGATGTTATAGCTTCGCCCCCAAGGGGAAGGAGAGAGGCCCGGTCAGTTGGGGCCTCTCCTGCAGCCCCAGCCTGGGACCAGCCTGGCACAGGAGCCTTAAACCACCCTCACCTGTAGGGCCTCACACTGGGTGACGGGAATGCTCTGGAATAGGTGGTGGTGGCGGCGGCAGCACCACTCTGAAAACACCAGAAACCACTGCACTGGACCCCTTAAAAGGGTGGCTCTGACAGCGCAGGAGTGATCTCTCAACAAAATAAAACGAAACAGGGGAGCCCGGGGGGCTCAGTCGTTTAAAGGTCCCACTCCTGATTTTGGCTCAGGTCGTGGTCTCACGGTTCGGGGGACTGAGCGCCGTGTCAGGCTTTGCACTGACAGTGGGGGCCTGCTTGGGACTCGCTCTTTCCCTCTCTCTCTCTCTCTCTCTCCCTCTGCCCCTCTGCTCTCACTCCCTCAAAAACAGATAAATACTTAAAAAACAAAAATAAAACGAAATGAAGCACCCATGTCGGCCGACAGCCGCCCTGCAAGAGGCAGGAGGGAAGGTTCTGGAAAGTTAGGGCCTGCCCTCTGTGGCAGGCACCACGCTGACCGCTGCTCACGCAGAAGTGCTCGGGGATGTGCCCCGAGGGACGGACGAGCAGAACTGGGGGACACGGTCTGAGACTCCTCCGGGGTGACGGCGTAGAGTCAGGACAGAAACACTTGCTTCGAGACAACAGCAGTGGCCCTGGGGTGTGAACCGGGGCAAACGTACCAGTACGAGCCCTCACGACCGAGGAGGAAGGCCCGGCCGTGTGCACCCCCACACGGTTAATCCCAAGGACCCCACAAGGCGGGGAGCGGCCCCCTCTGCTCCTACCCACAGGGGGCTTCTCATCTCGGCACCACGGTTTCTCTGGCACTCTGGCCACCCGGCACAGCCCGGGAACGGTGTCTGGGGGACACGCTAGGAGGGGCGGTTCTAGAGGCCTGAAGCCCAAACAGGCCTGAGTCCTTGGTGGGCACAGGAGGGGCCCCTGGCGGGGGTGAAGCAGGGGGCCCGAGGCCCACGGGCACTTACAGAGTAACCCCAGCCGACCAGATGTCCACCTTAAAGCCAGAGAAGGTGTCCAGGCCGTTGGCGATCTCAGGGGGCTGGAACGCTGGGGAGCCCTGGCTCGTCCGGCACGTGTCGTCCTCGGCAAAGGGGTGCAGGGCCTGCAGCATCGCCAGGTGGACCTCAGGGAGCAGCCCCCGCGGGAGCGCCCCCTCCCGCCCCCCGGGGCGCTAAGGGAGGCGCACCAACCTCGGCCACACCCAGGTCGGAGATCTTGAGGGTGCCGCCCGTGGTGAGCAGCAGGTTGCCTGGCTTGATGTCCTTGTGCACAATGCCCTGGCTGTGCAGGTACTCCAGGCCGTCCACCAGCTGGCAGAAGTACCTGGGGGGACATGACTTCTGTGACCTGCCCCACCAGGAACCTCGATCCTGCCCCCCGGGTCCCCCTCGGCACCGGGAGTGACCCCGCGGCACCAGAGACATCGGGGCCGCGCAAACAGAAAGGACAGGGCAGGTGGCCCAGCAGGGAACCAGAGGGACGCTGACCAATCTGAGCCATTCCTGGTCCCACCTGGGGAAGGCAAGGAGGGCTCCCTGGCCCCCGCTGCCGCCCCACTCCAGGCAGCCCTTCTCTGCACTCCCCATCGGCCCGAGGGCCGTGCTGTGTCCCCACAATCACTCTGCCTGGACGTGACCACATGGCCCTAAAGGGGCCCCTTGGGGCCAGGGACCCAGGCTCACTCTGCCAGCTTCCCGTTCCCTCACGACACAGGCCGGCAGCGGGGCTGGAGCGGTGTGACTCCCCAGGAGGGCCAGCTGACCCGTGGCAGTTCGGGTCACTGTCCTCGGCCTTTCAAGGACCAGGAGGTCCCAGAGTCTCAGGCAGCAAGCCCACCAGGGTCGGCAGACACAGCCGCTGGGCCGGGCAGGCTGCAAACTGGGCCCCCGAAGCTGAGCTTTAAAACACACTGGAGCGTTCATCTCACTGGTGATCAGAAAAACTCGTCTGAACGCGGGACGGTCCCGAGTGTGGGTGACCCCACGGGAGGGGGGAGCCACGGGCCCCCGCGGCAAGCACTCACCCGTGGGCCTGGCACACGGGGAAGCGCTTCTCGGGCACGCTGTCCAGCATCTCCTGCATGCCGCACACGCAGTACTCCATCACCATATACGTGCGGGGCTAAGGAAACCATGGGCTGACAGGGACCCCCCACCCCAGGCAGGGCCTGCCCCCTGGGAACAGCCAGCCAGACGCTCGCGGGAAGGGTTTGGGGGAGAAGACCGCAACCGCGCCTGATGGCCGCATCAACAGAGACAAGCGGTAGTGCGCCGAGACCACGACAAAGACCAGAGAGATTACAGAGCCCGTAGGGCGCCTCTGCCCCTCCGCTGACCTCCCCAGGGTCAACTTGTAGAGGTCTGTGGTCGCCTAGTCTGGGCTCAGTCCTCCGGCCCACGAGAAGCTCTCAACACCCTGAGGGGCTCCCGCCTCACCCCTAGCCCCACAGGAAGCCCCACACCAAGAGGAGACAAAGCTTGCAGGGCAGGAGGGAGGGGCGGGGTGGGCAGAGGGGAGGGAAGCCTGGGGGCCGTCAGGCCAGGCCGGAAGCGGCTGTGTCTCAGGCCAGCAGGAGAGAAGGTCGAGGCCCCCGCCACATCTCCCCCAGAGGTGGCCCTGAGTGCACCATGCTGGAGAGGAGCCACGTGCTGGAAAGCCCACCACTCTGTGCCCAGCAAGTCAGTGACAGACGCCTTTGTGGAAAGACATCAGTCCCTTGGCTAGACCTGAGCCCCGCCCCCCCCCCCCCCCCCGCCCCCTAGAGCTGGAGCCGGCGGGGGCCACACCGCTCTGAAGACACAGGGCCCGCCCCCAGAGAGAAAAGGGCAGAGCCAAGGACCGTCCCAGTGAAGTGCCCCTGCAGTGACACTCCCCGCCCCACCCCACGTTCTACCCTAAACAGAGCGGCCGTGCAGGGCAAGGTGCGGCCGGAATGCCAGACGCAAGGAGAGCGCCCTCCACGAGGCCCCCCGGACTTAGGGGTGGGGCCTGGGACCCTGTACTCCCAGCCCAGGGCACAGGGCGAAGGGAGGGCACAGCACCCACACAAGCGAAGATCGGAAGACACCCTGCGGACCTGGCAGGCGGCACTAGCCGGACAAGGCCGCCCTCGGGCTGGTGCTGCCTCGGCAGCCCCCCGGGGTTTGCCAGCCCACCACCCAGGGTCACCGAGGGAGGTTTGGGGTCCCCAGGCCCTACCACTCGGCTCGACCCTGCAGCCCTGACCCGACCCTGCAGCCCTGACCCGGCGCTCGCAGAGGGGCCGGGCTACCAGAAGGATATATTTTTTGCTTCTCTTCATTGTACAACACGTCCACCAGCTGGATGACGTTTTTGTGCCGCAACCTCCTCAGAAGTTGGATTTCCCTGAAGACACAAAACAGAGGCGTCAGCGGAGCCGCCAGCGAGAACGGCTCAGAACACCCTGCTCCCCGCTCCGCTCGCTCGGGAAGGAGAGCGCTTGCCCTGGGGGCGCCGTGCAGGGGTGCAGGGGCCGCAGGCTCTGAGGCGGCAGTGAGCAGCCACCACGTGCAGGAGCCGGGGCTCGGTTACACGGCAAGGCCAGGCTGTGACTGTCCCCGCCGCCCCGCATCCCTTCCGCGCCTCTTGGTGGGGACGAAGCCCCAGGCGGTGCGCCACGGCTGGAACGTGCCCGCAAGGCCCCCTTGCTCTCCCTGGCGCCCCGCAGCCCCTGGGGAAGGGCAGAGAGCCCAGGAGACCTCCGCGGCTCCCGTCCGGGCACAGGCCCCACCAGAGTGGACGCCACGGCCCACCCGGTGCCACGCACACCCCCAGCCCGTGCCCAGTGCTGCCCGCTCTGCGGACGGCCCCCCGACGCCTCACCTCTCCGGGGTCTGAACAGGGGAGGGGCCCTCACAGCTGGCAGGTACGGGGGGAGCGGTCGGCAGCCCCTCGGGAGGCCGCCGGCCAGCAGCCGAACCCACGGTGCCACTCCAGGTGCGTGCCGTGCCCGCGAGAACTGAAAACACGTCCACACAGAAGGCTGCACCTGCCTGGCCAGGGCGGCGCCGGCCACACAAACCTCCAAGCTGGAACCACCCCAGTGCCCACCACACACGCGTATGTCCGCAGACGACTGTGCCCACCGCGCACGCGCACGCCCCCCCCCACCCCCAGGCGCATCCACCGCGCACGCGCACATCGCTCAGCCGCGAGCAGGAGCGAGGCGCCCACCCCCGCCACCCCCAGGACGGACCCCAGACACACGACGCTCAGGGAGGGAACCCGACACGAGAGGCCACGCGGGGTGTGAGTCCACGTGTGTGAAACGTCCAGAACGGGCCCGTCCACGGACAGGAGGGGGGCTCGTGGGGGCCGGGGGCTGGGGGAGGGGCAGGGAGTGACTGCTGATGGGGGCCTTTAGGTTGCTTTAGGGTTGCTCCAGGGATGACGAACTAGATAAGCGCCTGGCGGGTGCCCATCCCCACGAATACATTAAATGCCATCAAACCGTACGGAAAGTCTAGGAAGTCCTCGGCAGAAAGCTCAGGCATGGGCTGGAGAGCCCACCGTCCTCACAGACCCAGGCCCCGCCGCCACCTCCAGGGGGCCTCTCCTGACAATCCCCCCCTCCCCAGGGCAGGTCCTCTGCGGTGTGATGCCTGGAACCACCCAGGGCCCTGGACTCGCGTGTGTGCACAGCCCCGCACCCCAGACCGGAGACCCCAGACCCAGAGGCCATCGGCTCACAGAACAAAGCACAGGCTTGCAGGCACTTCCCCCACAAACTCACCGACCAAACCCTGTCCCCACGTCCCCACCCCCCGCAGAGTTCTGGGCTCAAGGAGATTTCTACCCTCGTTTTCCTGTTTTTCCACAGTATCCCTATCCGTCTGACTACTGAGGCCCAGGATGCTGCCCATGTAGAAATACACACACTGAGTGGGAGGGAGAGGGGGTGAAAAGCAGAAGCCGGGCGGCCCTGCTTGTACCCTCTGAGCCCTGGGGACTTACTCTGCCGTCCCTCACGAGCAGAGATCAGAATCCCTTTTTATGCCCCCAAATAATTAACGCAGGGTGTCTCCCCCTCGGCACTTCTAACATTCCGGGCAGGTCGCTCTCGAGTGGGGGCGTCCTGGGCCCTAGTTCAGTAGTATCCCCGCCTCCCCCCGCCCCCCACCCCGGCCACTCCTGACAGCCACAGATGTCCCCAGACAGGGCCCACTGTCCTCCGGGGGTGGGCGGTGTCAGGTGAGGGACGGTGCCCTGCTGTAAAGGATCAAGGTCCGTGACGAGCAGGAGCGGAACCTCAGGCCACCCCTATCCTCGCCTCTGAGCCCCTCTGGGCCAGCACAGGGCATCCCCTGGAACTCAGGCCTCATCTCCCTCCCTCAGCCCTTCCTCCACCTCCGCCCCCCTCAAACCATCCCACTCCCCTGCCTGCCCCAGCCCTGCTCCGTGTGTCCAGAGGGACTCTCCGCCCACTGGCCCATCACCCTCCATTTCTACCCAACAGGCACGGGGTGGCAGCAAATACCCATTTATGGGGGGGCGGCCGACCATCAGCCCCCAGCCACCAGCACAGCGGTGCGCGGCCCGGGAGACAACCGTGCCAAAACGGGAAGGATGTGCAGTCTTGTCTACACCTGCACAAAACCCCACTGGCAGGACACACGCCAGCAGACCCCTCTGGGGTCACCGCCAGGTGCTGCCTGGACTCCTGTCAAGGGGTCGGCAGCCCAGGTGGATTTAGCCAAAGGGGCAGGAGTGAGACAGCCCCAGAGGAGAAGGGCATCTGTGCACGGCGGGAGCGAAGTTCGCAAGCCCTGCGTGCCCGGTGGGGACCGACGGGGTCAGCCCCAGAGACAGACCCCGACTCCTCCAAGCTCTCGCTTCCCGGGACCGCACACAGCACTGGGAACAATCAGCACAGACCACGGCACCGGAATGAGATTCTCCAACACATCGGGATATCTCCGGTCAGCTGCCTTCACTACAGCCTGGTGAGTCAAATGCTTCCTCGACCTGTCCGTGCCACCCTCTTGGCCCTGGAAACTTCCTCAGGGCCCTCTTCATCCAAAGAGATCGCTTCAGGTACCTGCAACGTAACTAAAATGCATGTGTTAATGGGGCACCTGGCTGGATCGGCCGGTGGAGTGTGTGACCCTTGATCTCAAGGTTGTGAGTTTGAGCCCCATGTTGGGTGTGGCGCCTACTTAAAAATAAATAAAATAAAAATAAAACCCATGTGTTGAGACCGGGAGGCCTTTCCTTCATCCAGCCAAATGGCGGCCACCTGTAGGGGATGTGGGGCAGCAGGACCGCAGCATCTACAGCAGAGCTCCACGCAGAGGCAGGGGGACGGAGCCTGGGACCGCACTTCTAATCCCACACTGAGAGTCAAGGGGCCCCGGGAAAGCCCACCCCGGGTCCTCACTGATAGGAAGGCGAGCCCCCTGCTCTGCATTGTCCTTGCGTGCCTCCCCCCCACCCACTGCCATCAGGAAGAAACGACCACCCAATGTCCATCCTCTACAAGATGGTCACAGCACCAGCTCTGAACCAAACCAGAGGGCAGCACCCTTGCCTCTGCAGTGAAACAGCTCAACGCTCCTACTCCGACGTCCAAAAAGTTTGTTCTTAAAAATAAAAGTCCACACTCTGACATAAACAGGCGGATCCACCGTGGGCATGCTGGGCCGTCCAC
Source organism: Lynx canadensis (assembly GCF_007474595.2). Classification (NCBI taxonomy): domain Eukaryota; kingdom Metazoa; phylum Chordata; class Mammalia; order Carnivora; family Felidae; genus Lynx; species Lynx canadensis. Next base: position 585,488 of record NC_044304.2, on the reverse strand, counting down.
TTGTTTGTTTGGTTCACTGTGATCAAAGCACCGTGAGTGAGCACTCGAGTCAGTCACCTTATCTCTACCAGGAAAGGACGGACACAATGTCAGGCAGTCCCCGAACGAAGGGGCAGTCCCCGAACACAGCTGGCAGCGGCCAGAGCTCCAGGACACAGAGTGCAGGAGGAGGGCACGCCAAGCCATCTGCCTGGGGACCCCCCGAGTGTCCTGGGGGTTCCTATCACCTTTGTACTTTCCGTGTCCCCTACAGGTTACATCGTGGGTCTAAACACAAGGAAAAACAATGTGTAAAGAAAAAGGAAAGGCGAGGAGCTCAGCCCGGATGCAGGAAATGGAGGCAGAGGAAGTGGTGCCTTCCGTCCCCCCCCCCCCCCCCGTCTCAGTGCCTGTGGTCACAACCCCCCCCCCCCCCCCCCGCTGCTGCCTGGGACCTGCCCAGGGTTGCTGCCCAACCCAAGTGGACTGCTTAGCCGACTTGTCGATTAACTGGAGGAAAAACCGAATGAGGGTCATAAAGCCATTCAAGCTTACAGAGAAATGGAGAGTCACCGCCTTCACGGTCACGTCGGCCCCAAACAAAACACACAGTGACAAACAGGCCCGCTGCCCTGAGAAGCACCGGCTCCATGCATCCCCGAGCGAGGCCCGCGCGTCACTGCCCGTCAGATGAGGAGGGGTCCGCTGGGCTCCGAGGGGCAGACCAGGGGCCACGGCAGCACTGGCAGAGGGACGCTGAGCAAGATCCCGTCACCTCTCAGCCCCGCTGTTGATGCTTCTGAACGCTGTCCCAGGAGGGAGACTGAAACAAGGGGAAGTTGCTCGTAGGACAGTACACACACGTCCCCAACAGCACGGCTCACAGGAGGCGTCAAGTGGACACGACCTGAACACCCCACTGGCAGGTAAGTGGACAAACATGACGCGGTCGATCTGTACACGTGCACGTCCCTCAGCTGCAAGCAGGAGCGAGAGGCGCCCCCCCCCCCCCGCCGCCTCGCGGACGGACCCCGAACACGCGACGCTCAGGGAGGGAACCCGACACGAGAGGCCACACAGGGCGTGAGTCCACGTGTGTGAAACGTTCAGAGCAGGCTCGTCCACGGACAGGAAGGGGCTCGTGGGGGCTGGAGGAGGGGAGGAAGATGGCTGATGGGGACCGGGTTGCTTTCGGGGAGGCGGACCGTTCCCCCAGCCACGCAGCGTTGAGGGTTTCACAATCCGTGTAAGTATTCAATGCCACCGAATCACACCTTGTCGCCACCAATGTCGGTATGTGAGTTCCGCGTCAATAAAGCTGTTCGAATAAACTGCAGTCCGGCCGCATGGTGGGCCCAGAATAAAGGGCGGCTCTGCCAGCGTCCCGTACACTGTGAGGCCTGGCTCACGACCTACCGCCCCAAGCTCCCACATTTCAGAACAAGCCCCGCACCAGGGAAGGAGCGGACATCCAGGGAGGACGCCAGGACGGTCCCTGTGAGTGGCGGTGGACGGACCGCGCCCTCCCGAGGCCACCTCTGGCAGCCAGCCAGCCCGGGGTTAAAGTGGAACCCTTCCCGACACGGGGCGGGGCGCCCCAGCAGACGCTGGGACCTTGCCGAGGCCACCTGGGACAAGAGCAGGAGCCGACAAAGTCCAGGGCTCTGATCCTGGACACACTACCATCCCAACCATTCCCCACCCAGATCCAACTATTTGCCAATCACCGCGAGGCGGCCCAGCCTGGACGCCGGCGCCTGCCTGCGCCCGGAGCAGCCGCCCCCGTGCCGAGGACCCGCTGCTCCTGGGGCTCACTCGGGATACAGCAGCTGGCTGGACGAGACTGGCTGCGGAGCTGGGGGACCGGCAGTCGGGACACAGCCTGTCAGAGGCACACACGCTCCCTTTGACCCCAAGACTCCACTTGTGGTGACGTGCCCTTCCAGCACCCTTGCGCTTATCACGGCACGTGGCGAGAAGTAACTCGCCAACGCAGCAGACCGAGCCACCAGCACAAGGTGGGTCAGACCCGGCCACGGAGCCCTGCCGCCCCAACTAGACCACCACCGAGACGCGTAGTGGAGGCCCGGCGACTGGCAGGGGTCCGAGAGCCACAGCCTGAGGGGCAGAGTGACCACCCCGTGACTTTATATGCCGACTTTGTATGCCGGTAGGCAGCGAGTGAATTTCATGATCCCAAACATCTGATGGAAAAAAGCCCACAAAGAACATTTTGTGGCGCATGCGACTCTCCGGAAAGTGAGTTGCGGCGTCTGTCGTGGTCGTGGGCACGGCCAGTCAGCCGCGCACCTGCCGCCCGCAGCTGCCTTCCCGCGGCTCCGGCGCGGATGCACGGCGGTGCGCAGCCCAGGAGACAACCGTGTCAAAACGGGAAGGGTGAGCAGCCTCGTCTACACCTGCACAAAACCCCACTGGCAGGACACACACCAGCAGATCTCGCCGGCTGCCCCCAGAGAAGCGGGAGAGACGGAGACCCCACCAAATACCCTCTTCCCAGCTTTTACAGGTTCAATCCCTGTGATTTACTGCCCGTTAGAAAAACAAGACCACTTTCTTCCTAAAAGCGATCAGGGTATATAAAAAGTGCTTGAACAGGTTTAAAGAAAAAACACAAAAAAAGACTTGATGAGGTCACAAGTGCCTCTTTCCTACTTGATGCTTTCTGAAACTTTCTCGCTCTATAAAAAGAACCTGCTAGTTTCTAGAAGCAGGAAGCAGAGAGGGGCAAGTGCAGACCCCAGGCGGCCTTCCTGGGAGGAAGCCACATGACGGGAGGGCCGCCCTGGGCCACCCCCACCAGCTTTACCACAGGCATCATTCTTTAGGCAAACGGCTTCTGACCCACACTGGGACTCCAGAGGCTTGTCTGGACGGCTCCGGACACTTCACTCGGAGAAGAGCTATTGGGGTTTATTAAGCCTCTCAAAGACAAAGGAGCCTTTTTTCCCCGCAGCCGGCTGGCAGCATGGCCGGCCAAGGAGTACAGACTTCCCCATGCAAGGACACCCCTTTCCTTCCCCTGAGAGCCGGGCCCTGAGCTGACGAAACGGGCACTGGCACAGGGCCCCACAGCTGGGACACCTTATGCGAACGGCCAAGCCAGCTGGGGACCCCGAGCCACTCCACCTCCCTGGCCTCGGTTTCCCCTCAGGTTCTTCTCAGGGACGCTGCGGGACCGAGCCCCTTGCAGCCCCAACACGGCACGCTCACGTGTCTCCACAAGCTCTTGGGGCCCTGACTGGCCATTCAGGAGTGCGGAGACTGGGACGCCGGGCTCAGCAAACCGCCCCCCCCCCCATCAGGTTCTGGTCGTTCGTGTCTCCCACAAGTACAAGGGAGCTCTCGGAGGTGGTGGAACGCCCTCTAACTTGACCTTGGGTGTGTGCATTCGTCAGGACTCACACTGCGTCTGGCGGACAAGTGTCTCTACGACACCTGCACCGTGCCTCAGCAGAGCGGGCACTCGCCCACCGCAGCACCACCCCTGTGTCCCAGCAGGGGTCCGCGGAGTCCTGCTGCCACCAGGAGCCCCAGGACAGTCAGCAGAGCGGGCGTGGGGGACTCTCGCCACGGAGCAGTTGGTGCCAGAACGCAGCCCAGGCCCTTGAGAGGGACTCTGGGAACCTGAGGGTGCTGTTCCCAAGAGGCTGGGGGGGCCACAGCGGCACGGAGTCCAGTGGCCAGCCCCAGGGATGCTCCGTGGACCCGTGCCGCCTCCAAGCAGGAGAGCTCAGCCACGGGCGGGCCCTGTTCCCCAGACACATCAGGGGATGAGGAGAGGAGATTGGAGAGGGGCTGTGCCAGGAGTGGGATCCAAGAAGCAGGAGCTCGAGTGCAGCCCCACACCCCGCAGGAGTGCCGGCAGGCTGAGGCCACGCAACCCCCAGGTGTTTCTGGCTTAACGAGAAAACACCTAGAAGGCAGCCGTTGAATGGGGATTCCTGACTCAGGGGTGAGGGGTCGCTTGGACCTCAGGAGGGTGCCGGTGGGCCCCCCCCCCGCCTCAGTCTCCCCCCGCATGCAGGTGGCCCCTGTCCAACCGCATGTCACAGGTAAGAGACTGGCACAGAGAACTAGGGCATCTGGCCATCCCTTCTCCACGTCCACAGGCCGGGGCATGAGGACCAGAAGAAGGCCTCATCGATATACAGCCCGCCCTGCCTCTGGACCACACTGTCCAGAGGCCGGGCACCAACACAGGAGCCAGTCCGGTCTCTGTCCTCAGCCCATCCACAATTTCACCACACCCAGACCTGGGCCGGCCCGGGGCAAGTGAACACAGCTCAGCTTCTGCGTGAGAGCAGGCTGGGCCAGGAAGGGGGAGGTGAAAGCGGACAGAGGAGCAGCACTTTCCAGGATGGGCCTGGCGGGAGGGCCGACACCGGGACGTCCAAGGTCGTCAGTCAGTCCTGCCACCTGGCCCGTTAGATAAACCCCTTCTTGGAAACCGGAGGCTGGGAGGAGCACGAGCCCAGGCAGGGTGGGGTCCCAGGGGCTGGCAGCCGACAAGAGGGGCACCTCCTCCTGAAACCAGCAAGAGGGATGGAGACACGGCTCCCACCATCTGTGGGGAGCCTCCTGCATGCAGACTCCGAGACCTCTGCAAAGCCCAAGAGCGGCCAGGCGCCCGGGAAAGTGGATAAAAAGTTTGCCAGGGCCTGGGCTGATTCCTCTCCCAGGGAGTCACCTGGGCTTGTAGTCACGGATGCATCTAGTGTCACATCCCAAATGAGCAAGAAAGGGCTAAGTTACCCCCTGCTGACCGATAAGCCAGTGCAAACAATTATTTTTGGCAACCGCAGGGCTCCCCTCCAACAGGATAAACAAATCGCATTTCGCCCGGCCCTAGTAACAGCTGCACGCTGCGCAGAAAACCTGCTGGTGGCGGCCAGGGCCGTTTAGGAACACGGCGTCTCAGGGCCAAATAAACATTGGCTGGTTCCGCTGGGCACCTAAATTCTTTGGACAGCTGGGGGGGGGGGGGGAGGCGCGCCCCCCTCTGAAAAAGGCTCTGACACCGCATCCTAAGAAACGGGACACCCGGCTGCAACAAGCCGGCCTGACTTCGTGAAAGTAACAAAGCAGATTTCCACCGACACCTTCCCTGTCAAGGAGGACACGGGAGCTGAGGGGACAGGAAGGAAGGGAGGAGGAAGGAAAGGAGAAAGGGAAGGACGGGAGGTGACCACCCTCGCTGGCTGGCCGCTCGCTGACCCAGGAAGCCCACACTTACTTCTTCACGTTGGCCTCCCCATTGGGGATCCTTCGCAACTTCTTCTTCTTGAGGATTTTGACGGCTCTCCGGCAGAGCGTCTCCGAGTCCAGCACCTCCTTCACCTTGCCGTAGGACCCCTCCCCCAGCAGGTCCCCCATCAAGTACTTGCCGATGAGCTTGGCCCGCTTGCGACGTGGCTGGTAGATGACCTCCGTGGAGTCGATGCGGTGGATGAACGTGTCCATCCCCACGGACATCAGCTCCCCCTCTGTAAACATGCCCAGCTGCTGCGGGTCGGCCACATCCATCCTGGACTCTCGCGGGCGGTCCCTTTATCTTCCTTATCTATTCCCCCCCCGAAGAGCGGTTCTTCCTTTTGTCCCCCTAAAGTTCCCTTCTCCAAGGAAAAAAAAAAAACGCAAAAAACAAAAATCAACAAAAAACGCAAAAAAACAAAAACAAAAACAAAAACAAAAAAGGGAAATCCTTCTTCGAAAAGAAACGATTGTACTCGTCGTGAGTTCAAGAGGCGCGCCTGGCCCAGAACCCCGGCACCCGAGGGTGCGGAGGGTCGCAAGTCTGGGTGCCTGCCCGCCTCGCAGCTTCGGGTCGGGCCGGCGCGTCCACGGGGGCCCTCAGGAGGCCGGTGGGGCTTGCGAGTGCTAGGTCATCCTCCAGGGACTTTAGACCCTCGGACAAACACCGCTGCAGCCAAACCAAGTCTTCTCTGGGACGGGCATTACCAGCGGGTCGTGGCGCGCGCCCAGAGAGGGCCCCGCGGCGGCCGGCCGGCCCCAGGGCCCCAGGCTGGGCAGCCGAGCTTCGCTGGGGGCCGGGCGCGCTGCTGGGGGCGGCTCCCGGCGGGGCCCGCCGTCCCGGGGGCCCGCGGTTGCGGCAGGTGCCTGTCCGGAAGGCGCGGGGGGCACCGAGGTCCGCCCCCGCCAGCCCCGAGCGCGCGTCGGGGGGCCGGGGGCTGCCCGGGGCCCTCCCGCCGCGGGGAGCAACTTCCGTCGGAGCCGGCCGCCGCCGGGGCGCCCCCACACCGGCCTGGGACCCCGGAGCGGCCGTCCCCCGCCCCAAACGGCAGCCCGCGCTCGCTCTCCGCCGAGAACGCCGTCGGCCGCGGACCGCGGGGCGCGGGGACCCGCAGGGCTCCGGGCGGCTGAGGCGGCGCAGGCCGAAGGCCCGGGCCGGGGGTTCCCGAGGCCGCCGGGGCCCGGACAGCGCGTGCCCCCGCCGCAGCCGCCGCACGTGTGGAGCAGGCGGGGCGGCGCGGGGGCCCAGCCCATGCAAGGCGGCGCGGAGCCGGCCGGCGCCCGCCGCCGCTGCCGCCCGCTCCCCGCCTCAGTCGCGGACGCCCCGGGCCGCCTCCCCCTTCCGCGCCCGACACGCCGCCGCCATCTTGTTTACCTCCCGCCCCCGCCCTGCGCCGCCGCGCCGCCGCACGCCCGCCGGGGGGGCCCGCCCCTCCCGCCGCTGACGTGCCCGCCTGTTGGCTGGGCCGTGAGACCCCGCCCCGCGGCCCGCCCCACCACCGCTGCCGATTGGGCCGTTTGGACACAGGCAGGCGCCCAAACGGGGATTGGTTCACTCTCGGCCCCGCCCCGGGGGTGGATACAGCTTGGCTCATTGGCCCGCGGAGGAGCCCGTCATGGGGTGGGGGGGTTGGCGGGAAGCGGGCGCGGGGAGCTCGCAGCGTCGACCTCTGAGGGGCTCGGGGCTGGCGTCGGCGGTCGAGAGCGACAACGGCCACTTGGGAACGGCTGTGCCGCGGGCAGAACCCTCGAGGAGCCCCTCACCCACAGACCCCCTCGGAGGCCAGGGCAAGGGTCACACAGTAGCCCCCAGGGAGGGGCGACCGGCCGACTCTGTCGGTGGAACGTGCGAGCTCTGCTGTTGGGGATCTTTGAGTTCCAGCCCGACGTTGGGTGGGCTTAGAGCTTACTTTAGACGTCAGTAAATTAAAAAGTGCCCCAGGGGCTCCTGGGGGGCTCAGTCGGTTAAGCGTCCGACTTTGGGTTCGTGAGTTTGAGCCCCGCGCTGGGCTCCGTGCTGAGCCTGGAGCCTGCTTTGCATTCCGTGTCTCGCTCCCCCTCTGCCCCTCCCCTGCGCTCTCTCTCGCGCGCGCGCTCTCTCTCTCTCTCTCCCAAAAATAAACATTAAAAAAAAAAAAAAAAGTTTTCTTTCCGAGTGGCCCAAAGTGGAACGTTCCAGGCCAGAGACCCTTGCAGAGTCTCTGCACCCAGAGGGGACCCACTGCGGGAAAGCAGCGGCCCAGGTGCCAGCAGAGTGCTGTGGGTACAGAGTGGACAAAGTGGGCGGATGAGGTTGAAAATACCTCCCTTCCGTTGCCCAGCACTGTATTCTTAGCTCTGCACAAACTGTTCATCTCATCTGGTGTGACCCTCCTGGTTCACGACAGCCAGAAAAGTGGGACCTAGGGGAGCAGCGCCATCAGATCGGGACTCCAGGCTGGCGACCTGTGAACGCCCTGAGCCTCCGTGCAAACTCGGTGTGCCCGAGAGTGGTGGTTGGACATGCCCCATGAGTGTCTTCACCGTCTCCGGCACCCGTGGAGGGGGACTGATGTGACTCTGCAGGGAAGGGGTCACGCGCCACATCGGCAGGACCAGCAAACCCCAAAATTCTGCTGGGAAGGGAATCCTACGTACCAGAGCAGAAGCCAGTAAAATACGATAGAAAAAAAAATAGGGAAAATAGATGAAGCCAAAAGATTGTTCCTTGAAAAGATTTTTTTTTTTAACGACAAAACTCCACGTTCACCAAGAATAAAAGATGACCCATACCAGGAATCAAAGAAGGGATACCACTACAGACCCTAAAGGTATTAAAAAGCAGGGCGCCTGGGTAGCTCAGTCGGTTAAGCATCTGACTTCAGCTCGGGTCATGATCTCACAGCTGGTGAGTTTGAGCCCCACGTCATCGGGCCCTGTGGTGACGGCTGGGAACCTGGAGCCTGCCTCAGATTCTGTGTCTCCCTTTCTCTGCCCCTCCCCCTCTCACTCTGTCTCTTTCTCTCTCTCAAAAATAAACATTTAAAAAATTATTTTTTATTTTTTTAACGTTTTATTTATTTTTGAGACAGAGCATGAACAGGGGAGGGTCAGAGAGAGGGAGACACAGAATCTGAAACAGGCTCCAGGCTCTGAACTGTGCGCACAGAGCCCGACGCGGGGCTCGAACTCACCGGACCGCGAGATCATGACCCGAGCCGGAAGTCGGCCACTTAACTGACTGAGCCACCCAGGCGCCCCAGCATTTAAAAAGTTTTTAAAAACAATGGACAATAAGTGTTGGCAAGGATGTGGAGACACTGGAAATCTCGTACAGATGGTGCAGCCACTTTGGAAAAAGCCAAAAGGTTGAAAACAGTGTTTCCATGCGGCCCAGCTACTCTTATCCCGGGTTAGCACACACAGGTCCGAACTTGTACACTGTGTGTTCACGGCAGCAGGATTCACGACAGCCGAAACTGGGGGAAAAAAAACAAAATATCCATCCACAGATGAACATATAAACACAACGTGTCCCCCGAGCACGCGCACGTCACTCGGCCGCGAGCAGGAGCGAGGCGCCCGCCCCCGCCGCCCCGCGGACGGACCCCGAACGCACGACGCTCAGGGAGGGAACCCGACACGAGAGGCCACGCGGGGTGTGAGTCCACGTGGGTGAAACGTCCCGAACAGGCCCCTCCACGGACGGGAAGGGGGCTCGTGGGGGCTGGGGGGGGGGAGGAGTGGGGAGTGACTGTTGATGGGGACCGGTTGCTTTTGGGGTGATGGAATGTTCTATGACAGGTGAACTGACTGAGGCTTACAGGAAGGAAGCCACCTGTCCAGGTCCACAGCGGATCTGGGACTCCAGGTTATGGGGGTGGGGAGGCAGGTTGTAGTAGGAGACCCCAGGCTATATGGGGAGGCTCTAGGTTGTAGGTGGGGGGCAAGGTTATGGAGGGCCCCATATTACAGATAAAGATCCCCAAGTTACAGGTGGGGGACCCCAGGTTATTGAAAGGCAGCCTCAGATTATAAGTGGAGGGCTTTGGTTTACACACAGGGGCCCTGGCTTACAGGTAAGAGCTCCAGATTATAAATGGTAGCCCCGGGTAATGGCAGGGACCCCAGGCTATAGGTCAGGGCCCACCAGCCCCTCCGGGGCTCAGGCCTACAGCCTCTGCCTTCCTCTCCTCCCACGATCTCTCCCTCACACCCCTCATTTCTCCTGCCCACCCCATGACCCCCCTACACACAAACACTTGTGCCCAGTTGTCCCCCTTGCAGCCCCCGCTGACCCTCTGACATCCTCCCTTTACCCCCCCCCCCAAATGGAGGACAGAGGAAGCCCGCGGTCCTCCTGGGCACACGACCAGCTGGCGCTTCATCCCAGGTCGCCACCCACTCAACGGGTACCCTACATGTCAGGCTCCTGACCCTAGCCCCTTCCTCTCCATGGACCCGGCTCAGCCCCATATCCATCGAATAAGGGCCCAGGAGCCAGAGGGGTCCTTCCAAATTGAGGTGAACCCCCACTGGGAATCCAGCCATGGTTCCAGGTTAGGGGGTGGCTGGGATCGGTGTGGGGGGCATGTGGGCTTCTCTGCCGCCACCAGGGGGCGGGCAGGTACTGCAGCCGAGGTTTCTGGACTGCGGGTGTGTGTGTGTGTGTGTGTGTGTGTGTGTGTGTGTGTGTGTGTCTATGTGTGTGAATGAGGTGTCAAAACCACAGGGTTGGAAGCCCACACATGATCCCTCAGGGCGGTGACACTCTGGACCATCACTGTCACCCTTATTGGACCTTGTTACACACCTGGTCACAGACAGGGCAGGGATGCCCACCGTCACACGCCTACAGTTGACTGTCCCCCTTCCCCCGGCACTGTGGACACTGGGGGGCTGGTGTCATCCTCTCTGGGGGTCCTGGGCACTGCAGGGGTTGAGCAGCGTCCCCAGCCCCCACTCAAGCGATGCCCCCAGTCCTGACCGCAAGTGTCGCCAGACATCGCCTGGGGTCCCCTGGAGCAGAACTGTCCCCAGTTGACAATCTGCTTTAGAGATACACGCTGAAGCATTTATGGCTGAAAGGCTATGAGTCTAGGATTCTGCTTCAAACATTCCCAGGCAGAATGTACATCTGAAGTGTTTGGGAGAAAGTGTCCTAAGGTGGCCCCTTAAGTGTTCTTAACTTAAGCAGGGTTTATTGGGTTGAATGGTGGTCCCTGAAGGAGGTTTCCCCATCCAACTTCCCAGAGCCTGTGAATGTGACCTCACTCACTGTTGTCACCAAGCTAGGGATCTTGAGATGAGATCATCCTGGATTACTTAAGTGGGCCCTAGATCTAACGACAATTGTCCTTATAAGACACACACAGGGGACATTTGACAGAGAGGACCAGGTATCGATGGAGGCCGTGGTGGAGGGATTCTCGGCTGCCTGAAGCCCCCAGAGGCTGGAGGAAAGGGGAAGGGCCTCCTGGAGCCTCTGGAAGGAGCTCGGCCCCCCACACCTGGCTCCAGAATGGGGAGCGGATGAATGTCTCTTGTTTGAGTCACCCAGTGAACGGTCATTGGTCTCAGCCGTCCTAGGACACTAACACAGAAGCTTCCTGAGAATTGCGAGGTGGGCAGTTTGATGAATCTTGACGAAAGCATGTAATCACCACTGTACTTGAGGAATAAAATCTTTTCTTCCCTCCCGAACCCCCCCTCACACGCCTTTGTGGGGGTCATCGCTTCCCTCTGCCTTCCCTCCCAGGAAAGGATCGAGTTTTGCCCCTTGTAACTCGGTCTTTTCCGGGTGTCACATAAATGGGGTCACCCGGCAAAGCGTACTTCACCTGAGATCCATTCACGTTCTTGGGACCCTTAGAGACGTGTTGTCCCTGCGCTCCTGGAACGCCCTTGTATGGACGGGCCGCGTCTCTTTCGCCCACTTGGATGGTTTTCTGTTTTTGGCGACTGTGAGTCGTGCGGCGGTGAACACGTGTGTGCAGGTTTTTGTAGGGACAGAAACTTCCATTTCTCTCGGGGGACGCCTAGGGCTGGGATGGCCGGATCTCACGGCCGTTCTGAGCAAACCGTCCTCCAGAAGGGCCGCACCCCCACCGGCAACTTCGAGAGTTCTGGGCGTCCTGCGTCCTCGCCGGCACTTGGTTTTGTCCGTTTCGGGGGTTCTGTTGGACCATTCCGACGGGTGACACATTATTTTTTATTTGTAATTTTTTTTTTTTTTTTAAGGAACTTAAAAAAATTTTTTTAAAGGCTCATTTTCTGAGAGAGAGAGGGTCCCGGCTGCAGCTGAACTGTCACCTCCCCAAAAGCTCCTCCCCTGAGGCTCCCGGCTAAGCACCCCCACCCGGGCACACACGTCACCCCACGAATTCAAAGTGCGGGACACGGCCACCGCAGCCTGCTGAAGACCGGTCCTGCCTTCTCCCACCTGCCTCCGGAAGCCGACGAAGCACCCCCTCCAGGCTACCCGAGGGGTGACCGAAATGATCATGGTTGACACACGCTGACACTCAAAGTTCACTGCTGGCTGGCCTCCAGGCTGAGGTCCTCCCCCCCTCTCCCCATCCTCCGGTCAACAAGGGAGACTCCTGGGCTCGGAGAGGTACCTGTGTCATTGTCCAGGGACATAAGAGCAGGGGTCAGCTGACCTGTTCTGTGAGGCACCAGAGGTCAAGTGTGTTCAGCTGTACGGGCCCAACAGTCTCTGTCACAACCGCTCCGCTCTGCTGGCGGGGACAGGAAAACAGCCGCAGGCAATACGCAAACGACCGCGTGTGTCTGTGCCAAGAAAACTTTATTGACACCGATGTCGTATCGCTTCGCGTGTCGCAAAACAACCCTTCTTCTGAAATGTTTTCTCAGCCACGTAAACACAAACATCTCGGGGCACCCGGCTGGCTCAGTGGGTAGAGCACGTGACTCTAGATCTCAGGGTCGTGAGTTCAAGCTCCGCTTCGGGCGTGGAGCTCACTTTAAAACACAGAAAGGAGGGGTGCCTGGGTGGCTCAGATGGTTGGGCGTCCGACTTCGGCTCAGGTCCTGATCTCATGGGTTCGTGGGTTCGAGCCCCGCGTCGGGCTCTGTGCTGACGGCTCGGAGCCTGGAGCCTGCTTCCGATTCTGTGTCTCCCTCTCTCTGTCTCCCTCTCGCTCTCTGGCCCTCCCCCGCTCTCCCTCTGTGTCTCAAAACTAAAAATAAATAAATACATAAATAACATTAAAGAAAGAAAGAAACATTAAAAGAGAAAGGAGACAAAACATAAAGGTTTCAGTGCCACGCGGTCTGCACCAAGAAGGCGCTGTGCCTCTCGAGGTGCTATACTCTCCCTCGCATTCAAGCCTTGAGCTGCTCTCCAGAGGCGTGGGAAGGAGCCTAGAGGTGCAGGCTTGTGTCAGTCTTTGAGACGCTCCCGGAAGGTGCCGGATCTGGCCGTGCCTGCTGGATCGGCTGGTCTCATCTGTGGCCGTCACGCCAGGGGTCTCCTGGTGTCCGGTGGGCGGGGACCCGGAGGGCTGCTCAACACAAGGAACCACCTGGCCCCAAATGTCAGCGGGGCCGGCGGCGAGAGCCCGGTGCTAGGTCTATCCCTGGACCTTTCCGTACCGTGAACAAAAAATTCCCATGTACAGAAAAAAGCTGGTTTCGGTTGCAGTTTCTGTCACTCGCAACCAAAAGGTTGTAACAATGTGGGATATGAGACTCGAGTAGGGGGTTTTGGACACAGGAGTGCAGATGGCAGCTGGCCAGGGCTGGGGCGGGCCTCACCCCCACGGGGCAGAGAGCCCCCAGCAGGACAGAAGCAGGGTGGGAGGACAGGGGCTGGGCCGTGCTCTACTGTTCTCTCCATTTCCTCGAAGATCTGCAGGGAGGTTGCGAAGACAGCGTGGGGCGCCCTCCCCTTGCTGTGCGTGTCTCACGTGAGTGGGGGACGTTTGTCACCGATACGTCAGCAACAAATCTCCTCCACGTGCTTAAGATTTCTTGGGGCGCCTGGGTGGCTCAGCCCGTGAAGCGTCTGACCGCGGCTCAGGTCGTGATCTCACGGTTCGTGGGTTCGAGCCTCACATCAGGCTCCACAATGACAGCGCGGAGCCTGCTTGGGGTTCTCTCTCTCCCTCTCTCAAAATAAATAAACGTTAAAAAAAAAAAAGAACTTCCTTATTATGCGATACATATCGCAGAGTAAGTTACATGCCACAACTTCTTCATTACTCAGGACTCGTGTGATCTGCTTTGTTGACAAGACCAGGGTCCAGCAAAGTGTTCCCGGGAAGGGCCAACGGTCACTATTTTTGGCTTTGTGGGTCAGGTGGTCTCTGTCACTACTGCTCGCTCGACGTGGCTGCGGGAGACAAACAGGTGCGGTCACGTGCCAATAAAACTTTATTTACAGGGGCACCTGGGGGGCTCAGTCGGTAACGTGTGCGACTTCGGCTCAGGTCACCATCTCACGGTTCGTGGGTTCGAGCCCCGTGTCCGGCTCTGTGCTGACGGCTCAGAGCCTGGCACCTGCTTCAGATTCTGTGTCTCCCTCTCTCTCGGCCCCTCCCCTGCTCATGCTCTGTCTCTGTCTCTCAAGAAATAAAGAGACACTAAAAAGAAAGAGTTCTGTAGTTTCCCCCTCATGTCCCTTTTCTGCACCAGCACCCCATCAGGACCCCACATGACACCCAGCTGTCACGTCTCCTTGGGCCCCTCTGGGGTGTGACAGTTTGTCAGACTTCCCTTGAGTGTGAGGCCTGGACCGTGTTGAGGTTGGGTATTTTAGAAAATGTCCCCTGACTGGGGTCTGTCCGGTGTTACTCTGTGGGTCAGGCCAGGGTGAGGGGTTTGGGGCGGAATGGCACAGAGGCGATGTGCCCTTTACGTCCGGTCACGTCAGGGGCCCCTGTCCACACGGCAGATCGGGACGGGGCCGGGTCATCAGAGCCGGGGCCCCGCCCTGACCCGCCAGCGTATTTGTGACTTTGGGGTATAAGCACAGACGTGCTGTGTCAACCATCACCCCTCTCATTGCCAGCGTAGACTGTCTTCCTTTTAAGTTCTTTTTTCTTTTTTTTAGTTAAGTGGGCTCCAGGCCCAACGTGGGGCTTGAATTCAGGATCCTGAGATCAAGAGTCACGTGCTGACTGAGCCACTGAGCCAGCGGGGGGGGGGGGGCACCCCGGGGCTGGGGCTTCTGCCTTCTTCCTCAGTTGGAGGCGTGGAGGATGGTGGGGTCCCCTGAAGTTCTCCAAGTGCCCCAGACGTCCCTTGTCCCTCAGGAGCCTAGCCCCTGTCAGGCGTCTGGGACCTGGATGTGAGTCAGCCACCCCAGGCGCCCTGGAGTCCCCTTCAGGGCAGGGCAGACCCAAGGTGAAGGTTCAGGAAGTAGCAGCACAGGTGACCGCAGTGCTCCGTGCTGGCTGCTAAGCGGGAGGACCGCCTGGGGACGGCCAGCGCCCTGTGCCCTGTGCCCTCCGGGGGCTGTCCTGCCCCTCTGCAGCCTGGGACAGCACGGGGCATGCTCTGATGCTCTGTTCTCTGTGTCCCCGGACTCGATCAGCATTGTCTCTCCCCCTCTCTCTCTCTCTCTCTCACACACACACACACACACACACACACCCCGTCCACCTTGTAGCCCAACCCACTTCCTTCCTGCACTCACTCACCTGCGCCCTCCTGCACCCGCACCGCCTCCTATGTCTGCTCTGCCCTAGCTGCATCTCTGTCCGTGCTCGTGCTCTATCATCTCCATGGCTCCCCATGGCTCTGGGGACAGAGCCAAGCCAAGTCCCCCTCTGACTTGGGGCTGGGGGTGAGTACCGGTGAGGGGACATCCTGAAGGTCCTCACCCTCTCAGCTCCGGCCCAGCTCTTGCCTGGCTCACTATAGACCCTGACAGAAAGAAATGCAGAGTGTGGCTCCTTCGTCTGGCTTCGGGGCAGGAGCTCTGCCTCCTCAGACCTCTGTCTTGCCACCAGAGGAGCGTGAAACGTGGCCCCTGTGTCCCGCCCCCTCCAGCACAGCCCCCTCCAGCACACCCAGGCAGATGGAGCCTCCTCCAGCCCCGCCCTTACCACCCCACCCCATTGCTCCATCACCTTCAGTGGCTCCCTACTGCCCCCAGGATACAGGCCTTGCCCTAGCTTTCCAGGCACACCCCCGCCCCCTTAGCCCACTTGGCCCTTTCCGGTCTCACTCCCTTGCTGCCCTGGACCCCTGCACACGCTCCCTGGATGCTGTCCCCACTTGGGGCCTTTGCACATGCCGCCTTCTCCCTGACAGTCCTTCCCCTCTTCCTTCTCCTTCCTGCCTGCTCACAGCCTTGCAACCTCAGGGTCCAGCCCTCGCCCAGCCTGAGGGCTGCTCCGTCAGACGTCACATTTAGCCTGTGCAGCCTCGGTGCCCCATTCTCAGTGCAGAGGTGGGAAGTCCTGTCTGGGGCGGATCTCAGACCCACCGGACAGGTTTGCTGTTCCCTGCAGTTGTCCTGGCTCAGAGGCAGCCCTGGTCGGCCTAGGCAAGATCCTACGCTGGCTCAGGCAGGGCCGGGAGGCAGCCAGCACTGGCAAGTGGCAGTGGCAGGTGGGCCTTGGGTGTAGGGAGGTGGCTGGACAGGGCAGGGTCAGCTGGGGAGGCGGGCGAGGCCAGCAGGAGACAGGAAGTGATGCAGGAGGAGATGCGCACACGGCTGGTGCGACGTGGGCCGGCTGGTTGCTCCTGCCTCAGTTTCCCCTTCTACACCACAGGGAGGGCTGGAGAGGGAGGGCAAAGAGGGGCGCGGTAGGAGGGAGGGGAAAAGGAGGGGGGGGATGAGAGGCAGGAGGCGGGGCAGGAGCAGAGCCACAGGGGCTGGGGGGCAGCCAGGGGAAGTGGGTGCAGAAAGGAGAAGTGTGGTGAGGGACCCAGCGCCAGGAGGCGGGCAGGGAGGTGCTCCCACTGCTGGGGAACGCTGGGGCTTTCCAGAATGTGGAGAAACAGGAAGCGCCCCGGCCCCGCCCCCACCCCCTGGGCAGGGCCAGGCCGACCCACCTGCCCCACCTCACCTGCCCAGGTCCGGGGTGGGGGTCTCCGCTCCCTGGGTGAGCCCTCTGCCTGCCTCAGTCTCCCAGTCTGCACGCTGGAGTCCTCCCCAGGAGGGAAACTGAGGGGTAGCCCAAGAAGCTCCCCATGGACCCACAGGGAACCCCCCCCCCCCGGTGGACCTGACATTGGGGTCTGACTTTTCTGCTGTTTGAAACAATTGAAAGGGCAAGAGTTGTCGCACTCTGTGAGCACGCCTGTGCGGAAGGTGGGTCAGTCCCAGGGCCGTGCCCATTTGGCAGGTGAGAACACTGAGGTTCAGAGGGGCCCCTGGCCTGGCTCTGGGACGCCATTTCTGCTGTGGTCTCCCCACGCCGGGCTGCCCAATCTCACCAACAGAAACAGGACTCCCGGTTTCGCCGGAGGCTACTTTCTTTTGCATAAGTATATCCCAGACACTGCGCGGGACATACTTAAACATGAGAAATTCTTCTTCACGTACATGCAATTCAAATTTAACTGAGTGTTCTGTGTTTTATATGGTGGCCTACTTCCTCAAGGCTGGTTGAAATGTCTGGGGGGATATTTAGGGGGTCCCTGCATGGGACTGGGACAGAGGGAGGGCTTGGGGAAGGCTCTTGGACCAAAAATAGACCCTCACCGGACAGACCTCTGGTCTTCTGTGAGCCTTTTCCCCACCGGAGGAGGGGACCTTGGGCACATCTGAGGAGAGCTGGGCGTGTTCCCACCCTCTGAGCCTCTGAGCGTGACAACTTCTGAAGCCTTAGCCATGAAAGCTGGGGCTGCCCAGGGCCCCCATCCCAGCCTTTTATCACCATTAAAAAAAAAAAGAAAAAAATCCCTCCTCTCCAGACCTCCAACCTCAGGCTTCATCATCATTATTATCTCATAGAACGCTCACTTGGGTGGCTCTGTGGACCTTTGTGAGGAAACATCCAGAAGTGCATCTGGAAACATTCCTAAAACCCAAACACAAGAAACTGTTCATTTTGCTGTCTTAATAACCTAGAAGGTACCCACCCCAAATTTACAGGTGGGGAAATGGAGGCACAGAGAGATTGAGTAACTTTCCGAGGGTCACACAGCACACCGGCAAAGCCGCTGCCCTGCAGAGCCGTGTGCCTTCCGCTCTCCCGGGCTGCCTCTTGCAATTCCCTGGAAATCCCCAAATCTGACTAATTCCCTAGACATCCCCAGACTTGGCAGATTACTCCATGCTGAGATGGCTGGACCCACCCCGGCCTGGGCAAACTGCCCCCATTTCAGGCAAAATTACCCATAGAAACCTTGTGGTTTCCCGAGGTGGACGTGGCAGAGGTCAAGTCCATGCCTCCCTGCGCTCCGTGACCCTGCGCCGGCTACTGGACGGTTCTGCGCTGCCGTTTACCCGCCAGCAACACACAGGTAATAGCGGTCCTGACCTCGGAAGGTCATGGTGGGAACAGGGCCGGCTCTGCGGGCGTGTGACTCAGGGCTTTGCCCGGGCTCCGTGTTCAGGGGGACCCGTACTCCGTTTAATGCTCTGCTGTCGCCATATTGAAATCCTCACTATTTGAACGGGGGGCCCCTCGGTCTTCATTTCTCACTGGGCTCGACAGATTATGTGGCTGGCCCTGTGTGGGAGGAAATGGGAAAACACAACCGGAAGCCATCTATCCCCTCATGTCAGCTTATTTGTGCTTTTGAATTTTAACTGTCTGTTGCTCAATAGGACTTATTTTCATTAGCTATGAAAAGTAGTTTCAAAGTCAAGGCTACAACCCAAATTGCCAAAAACTACACATACCGAAGCAAAGCTCACTCTGAATAAATCATTTCTCCTCTCTCGACCTCAGTTTCCCCTGCTTCCTTGTAGGCTTGGCTACAGGCGGTCTCTGACCTGGATTTTTGTAGGTCAAACGGGTTTTAAACAGACCCTTACAAGTCTGTGAACAGCTTTCATTTGCCTGGACTGCCCTTCCTACTCTTGTCTATCTGGCAACCTCCTACTTGAACTTCAAAGCCCCAGCTTCAACACCCCTTCCTCCATAATGTGTTAGGCAGAGACTTCAGCACTTCCCTGGGCCCCAGGCCCAGTCTTGCAGATGGGAGTGTCTGGTCCAGCCTCCATTCCCCCTAGATTGGGAGCTTCCTGAGGGCAGGCCTGGGAACTGAGTCCTCTGGAGCCCCAGCTTTGTTCAGCTCGAGACCAGGCAGAGACTGGAATCCGTAAGGGTTTACTTAATAAGTAAACAAGCACACGGGGAGGTAACCTCTAATTTCAGGGGGCTGGAATGGGCACAGGAGGCCTCTGGCTGGTGGCGAGGTGGGGCTTTCATTACTGACAACCCAGCTAGGGAAGGGGTGGTGCCTCCCAGACTGGATCTGCCTGAACCCGCCGGGCCCAGCCCACAGTGGGTCCAGTGGGTTCAAGTCACAGGAAATCTACAGTCTGTGCCAAAGTCCCACCCTCTTCCTGGCAGTGCAGCAAATCTGGCCTCGTTTGCATCAGGCCCCTGGGAGCCCTAACGGGGAGGGAGCCAGCTGGGGAGCAACCCAGATCCCAGGGCCTCTCTCTTGGGACTTGCAAGACCCCACCACGTACTGGCTCCACGCTGGGGCTTCCGCTAGGTCCCAAGACTCCTCCTGGGGTGGAGACAGACTAATGGGCAGACAACTAGTGGTGGGGAGGCAACTAAGGGAGAGCGCAGGACTGGGTGGGGGTAGGGCCGTGTCAGATGGCTTTTAGCGAGTATCTGAGGAGGGGGCTTTAGAGCTAACATCCGGGTTATACGAGAGCCCCAGTGGCTGAAAGCTCAGGTGTGAGAGTGCAGGGATGGAAAGGGCCCGGAGGTGGGAGTGATTCAATTTGACCTCCATGTTTGCATAGGAGGAAACTGAGGCTCGCGAGTAAGCCAGGAGCCGGGGTCCCAACATAAACAGGAGAGGGTGGGATTGGAACCCGTGGCCCACTGAGTCCTAACCCTGCAGGGCCCCCTGGGGCCCCGCCCACGACCACGCCCACTCGCCCGCCCACTAGAGGCTCCGCCCCGCGGCATGACCGGAAGTGAGCGGGGCCCCCAAGATGGCGCCCGAAACCCGGAAGTGAGCGCGGCTGAGGCGAAGCTCGGAGAGACGGAGGCGCCGCGGGCTCCGCGCCCGGCCGGACCCAGGACGGAGGTGAGGCGCGTCTGGCCCGACCCTCGCTCCGACTCCGCCGACCCCGCCCAGCCCGAGCCGCGCTCCCCGGCCCGCTCGGGCCCCGGCCTTTCCCCCCCCCCCCCCCCCCCCCCGCCCCGCGGCCGCCTGCGTCCTGGGCCGGGGGTTCCGGGGTTCCGGGGCCGCGGGCGGAGGGAGCGCGGCGGCCTGTCCCCGCCCTCCTCGGCGACCCCCCCCCCGACCCCGCCCTCTGCCGCGAGCCTTGACCCCGCCCTCCTAAGCGACCCCCCCCCCCGACCCCGCCTTCCGCCGTAAGCCCCGTGCGCGCTCAGCTGTGAGCCCTGAAGTCGCCCTGCTCCGCGACCCCCGACCCTGTGCTGCTGTGTGACCCCCCCTTCCCGACCCGCCTCCGCGTGAACCTTGACCCCATCCTCCGCGGCGACACAGCAACCTTTACTTCCCTCCCTCTTCGGTACCCCCGTCCCCACCCGTTGGTGATTCCCTTACCCCTCCCTACCGGGACCCCCATCCCGCGCTCTTTAGTGATCCCCAAACTTTACTTTTTCGGTGACCTTTGACCCTGTACTTCTCGGCGACCCTCCAGCACTGTGTGACCACCCCCTTCACAACCGCTTCTCCGTCATTCCCTGACTGCCCCTTTTTGTGACACCCCCCCCCCCCCCCCGGCCTCCGCGACCCCAGCCCCTTCCTCCCTGGGTGCCTCCTGACCTCTCCTATGTTGGTGACCCCTGACCCCGGGCTCCTTGGCGCTTCCTGCCCTCTCCTGCTTTCCTAGCGGCTCTGTCCAGACACCCCTGTTGCCCACGGCCTTGGGACGGGGGCCTTCCTGGGGTCGGCTGGCTGCGCCCAGAGTGTTGGGTGGGAGTCTTGCCTCTGCTGGCATCGGAACCTGGCCTCCAAGGACAGGAGGACGGGAGGAGGTGGGCAGAGAGCTGGAGGTGGGCGGGTGCGGAAGGGGATGCCCGCGGTGGGTCCTGCCCATGCCGGGCTGCTCCCCAGCACCCAGGTCCCTGGAGCAGGAGGCTCGGGGACCCAGAGTCAGGGAGTAGGGGTGTGGACAGCCACGGAGGAGCTCCTGGGAGGCGGCGGCTCCCTGAATAATGTGGCTAATGGTCTGAAGGGGAAGAAAATCTGAGTCTGTAAGGTGTGTGTCTGGGGCACCCCTGGCTCCCGCTTCCCAGCACGGACATCAGTCCTGCCTGCCCTGAAGGACTTTCCTGCCTGGCCGCTGCCTGGCCGCTGCCTGGCCGCGCTAGCTTGGCGCCATGTGTTTGCACCCCACACAGGAGGGTGCCTGGCCTGGAAGCCGACCAAGGTGAAGCTTCATCTGGCAGTTTGGGGGGCAGTGAGTGTTTCATGGCATGGCTAGGGGGGCTGGTATAGGACAGGCTTCAGCTGGGAGCCTGCTTACCTGCCGCCGGGCACGGCGGATGTTTGGATCTTCCCCGTAGACGCTTAGCAAAGGCTGAAGGAAGATGGGGCTCGGGCCCCGGGGACGGCAGACCCTGCAGGGAGGACAGATGGCCACCTGTCAAAGGCACCGTACTCCAGAGACTGTCCGAAGCCAGTCTGGGTTGGGATGTGAGGCCTGGCCCTTCCTCCAGGGCTGGACCTGACCCTGCGCTTCTCTTTTCCCTCCCTGCCTGGCTGTGGGGGGGCGCTGTGCAGTCGTGGACCCTTGTGAGCACAGCCGCTGGGTGCTCCTTTCTTGGACGCTGAGACCAGGGCCCACTGGCCAGCCTGTCTGTGTTCTTCCTTCCCAAGCACCCTGGATTTTCCCAGGGGAGGCCCCAGAGGTGGGTGAGTGCAGCCCAGAGCTGCGTGCTTAGGGCCACGGTCCTCTTAGGACATCCATTTCCAGAGGCTTCATAGAGAATGCTGAATATGAAGTCTGGGCCACCGGGTGGGTGGGCCAGAGAAGGCAGGATAGGTGAATGGCCCCAGGGTCCCACCTGGTCGGGAAGATGCCGGCAGGTATGCAGAAGGCCCCCAAGCAGCCTGGCAGGTGCAACACCGTCCGCCCAGGGACGAGCCGCTGTGGGGACTGAGGGGAAGGCGTTCTGTGATTTCAGACGGGGGAGGGCGCTTTTGATTAGCTCGGAGTATCTGAGCAGACACCTATTCACAGCGGCCCGGAGCCAGCATCTGCCTGGGGTGTGCGTGTGTGTGTGTGTGTGTGTGTGTGTGTGTGTGTACACGCGTGTCTTAGAAGACGGGTGGGGGGACCAGATTTCCAGGAGAGCCTGTGGGACTGAGTGCAGCAGGGGGCTGGGTCCCTTGGAGACTGAGTGGGGTGGGGCCAGCCACAAGTGTGCAGGCAGCAGCCCAGAGCCAGTGTTCTCCAGCCGCGTGACCTTGGGCCAGTCACTGCCCTGATCTGGGGGGACACCGAGGCTGGATTCCCGGACCCCGCAGGCCTGGCCCCCACTGGGGCGAGACCAGCTGAGGCTGGCCCAGCTCAGTTCTAGCAAAGTCCCTGAGGCCCCTCAGCAGGGGCCAGGCCGGAAACGCTGACCGAGTGAGTTCGGCCGGGAATAAAGAGGCAACTGTGTCCAGTCCCCAGAGGCCACCTCCCTCCCAGGGTGGCCTCCTCTGGCTAACAGGCCTTTATGGCCGCGGGTGGGGGTGGGGGGACCTGCTTGTTCCTCTGCTGGTGGGTAACGTAACCTCAAGTAGAAACGCCGTGAGGCTGATGTGCAGAGGGGGGGGCACCCTCCAAGGTGCCAGCAGCGTCCAGGGTGTGCACGTGTGTGTCGGGTGTGGCGTGTGCACCGGCATGGTCTAGGGTGTGCACGTGTGTGCGTGTGCGCGCCCACCTGTGAGGGTGCTGGGAGTGTGTGCAGCATGTGTCCTGTGACCCGTGCGTGCCTCTCCTGCGTGCCCAGTTGTGTACATGTGCCCACGTGAGTGTGCTCTCAGTGCTGCGTGCATTTGCCTGCACGCGTGTGTGTTTTGTATGTACATGAGACAGCGTGCGTCACGTTCGTGGGATTTGTCGGCGGCAGGTTGGAGTGTCACAGCCAGGGTGTAGCAGGCCTCCCGGGGCAGCCAGAAGGCACAGTCACCCGGACCATCCCAGGCCTGGCCTTACTCCTGCTCACCTGCCGTCCGCCCTGCTCTGCCCGTGCCCAAGTGCAGGCCCGAGTCCTGGTGTCCATGACGTGCCTCACGAGTGTGGGTCCCCTCTCCCCTGAGTGGGGTCCCTTGGAGCGGCCCTTTCCCCCGCTCCTGCTGTGCAAATTTCCTTCATCTTCTTGCCATTGGGGACAGCTGGCCCGCAGGTCCCCTGCTTCCCTTTCTGCCGGGCGGATGACTCAGGCGAGGGCTGAGACCGTGATTTCTGATGCTCAGGCTCTGTCACCTGCTGCTCGGTCTTGCCAGGCCCCGAGGGGAGGCAGAGATAAGGCTTGTCATTTGTTTATGTATCGCCCCGCGGACGGACCCTGAACACGCGACGCTCAGGGAGGGAACCCGACACGAGAGGCCACACGGGGTGTGAGCCCATGTGTGTGAAACGTCCGGAGCGGCTCATCCAGGGACAGGAAGGGGCTCGAAGGGGCCGGGGGCTGGGGAGGAGGTGGGGGTGAGGGGGACAGGGTTTCCTTTGGCTGATGGAATGTTCTGGCACTCGATAGAGGTGATGGTTGCACAACTCTGTGAATGTACTGAAAACCACTGAATTGTATACTGTAAATACGTGAAGTATATGGTTTGTGAACTGTGCCTTCACAGAACAAAACAGCAAGGCCTGTCCTTGGTCAGATGCCCATGTGCTGTGGCCTGGGGGTGAGCGGGTGTCAGGGAGCGGGCCCCTTCCAGCCCCACGAGGAATACGGGAAGAGACATCTCCTCACTGTATGAAGGGTGGGAGCCGCCCCTGAACCCCAGCGCCGTCTGGGACATGCAGACGGACGTGGTGTGCAATGTGCATCACGTAAGAAGTCCTGGGGGTGTTTGGACTTCTGGTGTAGGGGTGCCTTGGGCGGGAGGCCCCGGGGGAGCTCCCCCATAAAGCCTGGGCCCTGTAGGAGATAGGGGAAGGGGTGCTGGGCTGCGCTGCCCTGGCTGTCCTTCGACGGCCCTGATTGCCCGGGGACCTCCCTGCCGGGAGGCCAGGTGACAGTGGGGAGCGTAGTGACCCCAGGGAGTTGGTCCCATCTAAAGTCATCTGTGGGCTCTAACTCCTCCTGGGCCATCTGCAGGGGGTGCCCTCCAGCTGTGTGGTCCTCAGCATGGTGGGCGGGGACATGGCCCAGGGAGGCCCACAAAGCACCTGTGGGGGGGGGGGAGAGGGGGAAGGAGTTTGGCCCCTGCTGTGTGATGGCAGATTTGGGCTTTAGTCTGACCCTGGGGGCTCGTGGTCTGTGTGCGTCTCAGGTGCCCCTGTGGAACCGGGTACCTGCTGGCCCTTCCCTGGGACTCCTGTCCCTAGAGCCCCATGGCAAGGGAGTCACCAGGTCTGGTGGCACTGAGAGCGGACACCCAGACTCCCCATTGGGACTGGCCTCTGTCTCCTCTGCTCCAAGGCCTGCTGCATTCCAAAAGCGACCTGTGCCGCACTCTGGAGGCAGGTCACCTGCATTTCCTTGCGGTCACAACCCAGAGGGTCAGAGGCCACTGACACAGAATATGGGGATGGCAGGAGGAAGGGAGCGGGTCTGCAGAGAGCAGTAAACCTTTATGGCACTGACTCACCAGGTGGGGCAGAAATCCCTGCCCTCAGAGTGGCGTCTTCCTCTGCACGTTGTAAGGTATGGTACGTAAGGTACGTTCAGGAAAGGCTGCCCCCCCCCGCCCGCCCCGACAGCTGCACGTGTGAGCGGCAGGTGTGGACGTGGGAAGGTGGACCCGTTGACCTGCTCAAACCCTTGCCTCCCGCTGGGGTGCCATGGGCATCCGAATCTGTGTCTGGGTTCGCACATGGTCTGCACGGGGCCAGAGCTCAGCAGCGTTTCTGGAAGGTCCTCCTCGGCCACTTGCCCTGAAAGCTGTGAGGTGGGGGTGTAGCCACCCCCCCCCACGCCCCCGCCTAGTCCCAGGGTGGTTCCGAGCTTGGCACTTGTGGCCCAAGGCATCGGAGCCTCTCCTGGCATCGTTCAGGCATGTGTGAGCTGCCTGGCCCTGTAGGTGCTCTGCCACCTGAGGGCGGGGCTCAGAGTGAATGAGCCCCTGGGTCCATCTTGGGGACCGTCAGGGACAGGGGCGAATGAGCCCCCGGGTCCATCTTGGGGACCGTCAGGGACAGGGGCGAATGAGCCCCCGGGTCTGTGTTGGGGACCGTCAGGGACAGCCTTGCAGAGGGGTTCTGCATTGTCACAGGGGGACTGGGTGGTCCCACCCCCAGCACTGTGGGAACCTGCAGGAAGTCATCCCACATAAGGAGGGTGTGACATGAAGGCTGGATTGCCAACTTTGAGAAATCAGGGGCTGCCACCCCCAAATCTAGGTCTGCCGCGTCTCTCAAAGAACCAGTCCATCTGGAAGCCTGGGCCACATTCCTGCATAGTGTAGGCTGTGCTGTCCCAGCCGCCCCCCGCCCCCCCACCCGGCTCCTCTGAGGACTCCGGGAGGCTTCCCCGAGAAGGGGTTGCGGGGGGCTTCTGTTCTCCACAAACTGTTATTATGGGGGACACTGGGCCAGCCTGGCTGCCCGCTGGTCCGTTATGAGCTATGCTCTACTCGACTTGTGTGGTTGGCTCAGAAATGGTCCCAGAGACCAGGTCTCTCGAGGCCCCTGAGGTGGGGGTGACCCTGGATTCCCCAGGCACCCAGCATTCTCCCGAGGTCCTCAAAAGCAGAGCACCTTTAGGGGCGCCTGGCTGGCTCACTCGGTTAAGCACCCGACTCTCGGCTTCGGCTCAGGCCACAATCTCACGGTTCGTGGGTTTGAGCCTTGTGTTGGGCTCTGTGCTGACGGTGGAGCCTTCTTGGGATTCTCTCTTTCCCTCTGTCTCTGCCCCTCCCCCCCAAAAAAGGCAGAAAACCTCACTGGAGGCTCGAGTGAGAGGCTCGAACTTGAGGGAGGCTTCCGTGTGCTGCTGCCGGCGACAGGGATGCGGGCCCGTGTCCTGTGGACGCTGCGTCTGCCCGCAAGAGGGACCCAGCACGAAGCCCGGGCCTTGTGACGCCCAGAGCTTGGGGTTCCTGCTGCTGCGATGTGGGGGCCTCTGCCGTCTTCCCAGAGGCGGGCACGGCCCGGTGCCGGCGTTGGCTCGGGACGGGGCGTGTGAGACCGCGTGGCGCCACCGCCGGAGGAGTCCTCCCCCTCTCGCGGGACACCATTTGCTCTTTGGGTTTGGGTGAAGGTCCCTGGCGATGGTCTTGCACCAGGCTGGCCCGCGGGAGCCTGAGGAGGGTGTGGACGGGTCAGGCCGCACACCTGGGACCGGCGTGACCCCGCGTGGGCAGCGGTAGCCCTGTCCTGCTCAGGGTTCCCTGGGGGCTCAGGAGACACCTGGCATGCCAGCCGGCCTGAAGCAAGCCCGACACTAGCAGGGGTGACAGCAAGCACCGGGACAGGCAGACCACCCTCCGCACGGACAGACCGCGCGGGGCACGTCGCTGTCAAGGGACCGGGACGTCGGGCCGGTGGGCTTTGGCCCTAAAACCTGCTCGCGGGAAGAAGACGTGGGTGTCAGAGGAGACCACAAGCTCAGTGTGCGCGATGCCTCTCAAAAACCGCGAGCAAGCGCAGACCTGAAGAGGCACTTCCCAGAAGAAGCCACGTGGGGGGTGCTCAGCGCCTGTAGGAGGTGTTGGTGTCGGGGACAGAGGTTTGAAGGCCTACCACCCTTAAGCGGCGGGCTGGGAGCGGTGCTCCAGTGGTGGGAGCGGGCTGGCCGGCGCGACAGCGGTCCCCGCCCGTGGGCAGGTGGGTCGGCGCAGCACCGTGGGAAACCATTGGACCACACCCGGAAGTGAGCCCCCTCGGGCTCAGGGGGCCCCTCCCGAGACCCAGACTCCAGCGTCCTCAGCCATGACCGAGGAGGCTCCCTGTTCCGGTCCCCATTCCCCTCTGGGCCCTTGGATGGGTTGCGCAGGGCCGTGTGCCCCCAAAGCTGTGCCTGTGGAGCTGGCAGAGAGAGCACCCTCCCTGGCCTCCCCGGGGCTGCCATCAACCCGGCGTCTGTCACAGGCTGCTTTATAAAGCGCCCGCCCCGCCGCGGGGCTGTCCTTCCACCCTGACCTTCGTGGGCCGTCACAGGCGCTGCTGCTGACTTGGCCAGGCTACCCTGGACCCACGGGCTGGGGTCCGTGGGCACACGGCCGGCAGAGGTGCTGCCCGGAGAGGCGGACGGAGAGCCGCAGGCAACCCCGAGGCTCCCCCAGAGCTCAGCTCCAGGCTCTCTGTGCCTCACAGGGTATCGTCCCGTCCATCTGGGGTTGGTCCCGCTTCCCCGGATGCAGTTTCTGGCCCTCCTGGCTGGCCCTCGCCCGGGCGAGCGACAGAACACTGACACATGCCGAGTGCTCCGCCGAGACGCCCCCGCCTGGCCCACCCCGGGTGGCGAGCGGGGGCCTGCGTGCTGCTGTCGCTCCTGGGCGTCAGGTTGGGGTCACGGGCCTGTGGTGTCCCTCCTGCCGGAGCCACCCGCACTTGCTGTCCACTTCCCGGCCTCGCACCGAGCCGCGTGCTGACCACGCAGGCCAGGGCCGGGGCGTCCGGGCTCCCCATCCAGCCCAGTGTGGCCACCGCCCGTGCTAGCCAGAGCTCGGCCCCCCAGGCGAAGGTGTGCAGGGGCACCGGGCCTCACGTCCCCGCAGGACGGCAGGACCGGAGATTCGCGGGAGCCCCGTCAGTTGAGACGTGGCCTCTGGGGAATGGGGTCTGGGTGGGCCTCTGGGGGCCCGTTGAGAACAGAACTGGAAATTGAACCCCTGGACAGCTGTGCTCTCAAATGGGGATTCTGGGCCAGCCCACCTTGTCCTTGTCTCAGATGCAGGGGCTCCCCCTTCCTGCCCTGCCTGACCTGGCCACCGGGCGCCGGGGCTCCTGCCCTGTCTTCGGCATCTCAGGGCTGTTGCGTTCCGGATGCCTCCTGGGAACTCTAGAAATCCGAGGTCACGTGCTTGCCGCCAGCCTCTCCCAGAGCTCCTGGTCGGCAGTGCTCCCGGGGTCACAGGACTCGGACTGAGGGTTGGGGTGGCTCCAGCTGGGGTTTGCTTTCCCCTCCGGTCGGAGTGTCCTGGGGTGGCCTTACCAACTGACCACACAGTGGGCCGCTTAAACCACGGAGCTTTATTCTCTTCCAGTCCTGGAGCCCAGAGGTCTGAGGTCAAGGTGTGGCAGGGCCTGGGCTGTGACCCAAGGTCACATGGCCATCTCCTCTGTGTCTGTGTTTGAATCTCCCTCTTATAAGGTACCAGTCTTTGCAGCAGGGCCCACTCTACCCCAGTATGGCCCCATCTTTGCTGATTGCATCAACTAAAACCCTATTTCCAGGCGAGGCCCCGTTCACAGGTTCCCAGTGGATGTGAATTTAGGGAATGGCCGTGGCCCGCACCTCTCCTGCCCCATTGCTGGCACCCTGTCCGGCCCCCGCCCCCTTTGCTGTTTGCCTGCCACTCTGGCCTCAGCAGATGAGGGAGGCAGGAGCCCCCACAACGTCTTCCCTGGGGACCCCAGCCCCTCCCTCCCCTTCCTTTTCGTCCTTGGGCCCAGCGCACCCATGAAGGCCACTATCTGGGGGGTGCGCTCCCTCGGAGGGCCTGGGAGAGCTGAGCTATGCCTGGAGCCCAGGTAGGATCTCTGCTCTGGACTGGGGCCCCCAGCACAGGCCGTGGGGTCTCCCCTCCACGTGGAACCCTGCCCGGCTGCCTGCCTCCTGCTGACACCTGCACGGCCCATCTTGGCCGGGCCCCTCTGTCTGGGAGCAGAGGAGTTCTCTGGATGCCCCTGGCCGTGTCCCTTCCTGGGCACCCCCACTGGGACAGCCCCAGGCCGGCTCTGACCCGCGGCTCCCCAGCCGTCGCTCGGTGTGGAGTCCACAGGCAGACCCTCCCCAGACAGTCCTGGTTGGCCAAGTTGGGGTCTCCTCAGGCCTCTGGATTTTACCAGGGCCTCTGCCCTGAGAGCCGAGCCTCACAGAGCCCTGGCCAGCCTCTGTTGGGCCCCCGTCCCCCCACCCTACCTCCCCCACCTGACCCCTGCTGGTATCCCTGATCTTCACTCAGAGCCAGGTGGAAGGACGGCCAGAGAGGCCACCATCTTGTGCCCTGTGGGAGGCCAGCCGGTCCCTGCTGCCCAGAGACACAGTTCCCAGGGCGGGGGCCGACATCGTCCTGGCCTGGCGGGGTCCAGACAAGATAACAGGTGGGAGCGGGCAGACAGTCTGGGCAGCCATCAGGGTCGGGACAGCCTGTTCACAGCGTTTGGGGGGCAGGCCCACAGGGCTGAGGGGGTTGGCGGAGAGGCTGGGTGCCCGCAGGTGCCTGCCGGCCGGGGCGTATGAGAAAGACGGGCTCTTCCAGGCCTTGGCCTCCCTCCATGCTGCGCTGCCCCGTTGTCCTGTCTGGGCCACTGATTCCTTGATCTTTTTCTTTCACTATGACTCATTCGAAAACCTGATCTCAAAAGGAAATTGTCTGAACACAAACCACGATTGTGAAGCGTAGGCCTCTGTGAGCACCCACGCTTCACCTGTCACGGGATGTTCTAAAAATACACGCCGGGCCCACCACATGGGTGCTGAGCTCTGACCCAGCGGGCCAGCCTTTGTTACCTCCCCTCAAGTGCACCAAGACCCCACCTGGTACCCACGGGGCTGGTCCTGGGGCAGCTGGAAAGTCCCAGGCATGCAGCGCGTTAGTGCTCTGGGGTCCGGGGCCTAGGGCAGGGTTCAAAGGGCAGGAGGTAGGGGAGGTCAGCAGAGGCCAGAAATCGGGGGGTCAGGACAGCTGGAGTCTGAGGGAACAGAAGGAGGGCTGTTTGGGGGCTGCCCCAGGGCTTTGGGGGGATGGGGGAACAGGAAGCCTGAGGCTGTGGAGGTGCGGCAGCGGTGACAGGTAACACTGTCACCCCCGGGGGGTTTGGAGGAAGGGGGCACTGTAGGGTGGCCTCTGGGGGCACGGGGTGGTGGTGGGCACAGTGTGAAATTCGTAGTGTAAAACTGGGTCTTTCAACGCGTAGGATTCAGTGTTTTCCACTATACGATGTACGAACATCCCCGTCACCTAATTCCAGAACCCCGCCCCCAGCCATCACCCCCACTCCTCCCCCGGCGCCACGAGCCCCGCTCCTGTCCGTGGATGGGCCTGTTCTGGACGTTTCCTACACGTGGACTCACCCCGTGTGGCGTCTGGTGTCGGGTTTCCTCCCTGAGCGTCATGCGTTCAGGGTCCGTTCGCGGGGCGGCGGGGGTGGGCGCCTCGCTCCTGCTCGGGGCTGAGTGATGTGCGCGTGCGCGGTAGATGCACCTGAGGGGCGTGCGCGTGCGCGGTGGGCACCTTGTGTTTATCCACTCACCGGTTTACGGACATTGGGTTCTGCCATCCTCACACCGTCGTGACTCACGCTGCTGTGAACGTGTGTGTATAGGTTTTACGTGGATAAGTATTTTCGTTTCTTCTCGGGTTCCTGGGAAGCTGCCCACGGCACCACCGTGCTCCTTGGCCTGTGGCCTCTGGCTGGTGCTTTTCTAAAGGGGCAGCCCAGGGCTCAGTGGCTGCAGAGCCTGGAAGCACCTGTTTGTGGGAGGGGTTCAGCTTCACTCCGGGACACGTGGGGTATGGACAGGGTTTAACAGATGGCCTCGGGTGGGGGACACATCTCAAGCACCTGCTGCAGAGAAGGGGCGGGCGGTCGAACCCCAGGGCTGAGGGGATGCTGGCCAATGCCTGTGGTCAGCTATATGTTTCCTCTGTTGAATTAAGGTCATTCCTGCCTGCCTTCTGTCCCAGGTGCTGGGGGCAGAGCCCCCTCGAGGGGTATCCCCCAAATCCAGGAGATTTCCTGGGGCCTCAGTGAAACCAGTGGTCACCTAACTGGTCACTGGATTGCTGGGGCCTCGGGCTCTGCTGAGTGCCTGACCAGCCTTGCCCATGTACCTCCAAACAACTCAGTTCTCCTGTTGAGCAAAACCGGGGCTCAGAGGAGCTGAGGTGTCCCTGAGTTGTCAAATAATAATCCAGTTGTTAGAAGGCTGAGCTGGGTTTGACCACCTCTGCCTGAGCCCGAAATCTTTAAAAGGAAGGGCTGAGGGGCGCCTGGGTGGCGCAGTCGGTTAAGCGTCCGACTTCAGCCAGGTCACGATCTCGCGGTGCGTGAGTTCGAGCCCCGCGTCGGGCTCTGGGCTGATGGCTCGGAGCCTGGAGCCTGTTTCCGATTCTGTGTCTCCCTCTCTCTCTGCCCCTCCCCTGTTCATGCTCTGTCTCTCTCTGTCCCAAAAATAAATAAAAACGTTGAAAAAAAAATTTTTTAAAAGGAAGGGCTGAGACCCCAAATCACCGAGTAGCTGTGTGTTTGTTTGTGGAGCGAGACCTCAGGACTTCACGCTCCCGGCTTCCAGGTCTGTGTCCCACCAGGTCCCCAGCCAGGAGCCTGGAGGGCACAGGCCGGAGCAGGCCAGGGCCACCGAGGCAGGGGGAAGTGCTGTCTTCCCGGCAGGTGTGAGCCCGTGGCTCGCCCAGAGCAGTGGAGGCGAGCAGGGCAGCACCAAGGCTTGGAGCTGGCTGGAGCTTGGCCCCGCGGGCCCCTTCTCTGGCCAGGAGCTTGGGGTGAAGGCAACCCCTCCCCACCCCCTGAGGGATTGCATAAGCTGCCCGTGTGCGGACAGTGATTACTGGAAGTCCCGAGGATTTCTTCATCCAGGGCTTGGCCGGGAGTGGCAGCTGCCTCCCCTTCCTGCCCCCCTCAGGGATGAATGTCCTCAGCCACTGCCTGGCTGAGGAGCACAGGGGCCGGCCTAGGGTCCGGGCTCAGCCAGGAGCAGAGGTGCGGGGGGGTGGGGGCGGGGAGCCTAGGCCACAGTCCACGGGGCAGATGGAAGTCGTGTGGGAAATCCTGTGTGTCTGTCGTCGGCTCCTGTGGCAGCCATGTTCCCGGCTGGGTCTGCCTGCATTCGAGAACAGGGACATTCTCAGCGGGGATGCCGTGTGTCCTGACCACTTCCTGGCTCAGCTTGGCCCTGACTCCCCCAGAGCCCCTTCTGCAAACCTGCTCTGGATTCAGGGGGACAGGACTGGCCCCCAGCCTGGAGGTGCTTGCTGAGTTGGACTTTGCCTCACAGCCTCAGACGTGCCAGGTCACAGAGCCAGGCCCGTGGGATCTGCTGAGTCTCCGCGACTGGCCGTGGGGCCCAGATGGCCGGAGCATCCCCCCAGGGCCCGAGCCGGTCGCGTGATGGGCAGGGAGGCAAAGCGGTCGGGCCCAGCCTCACTGGAAGGGCTGCCACCGTCCTGGAGATCTGTCCCTGGGGCTGGTCTTCTTTCTGTCTCAGGCCCCCCCTCTGTGGCCAGGAGCCCCACTTGGTGGCGCTTGATGCCTGGGTGGGACCTGCGGTCGGAGGTCCAGGTGCAGCGTCCCCAGGAGGGGCTGCCAGGCGGCAGCTAGGGTCCCCTGGTGCGCTTGGAGCACGGGGGCCGCGTGCGCTCCTGTCCCGGCAGCCGAGGGGTTGCTCGAGCACGCTAGCACGCTCAGGCTGAGCTGGGGTCCGGGCCCCCTCCCTGCGCCAGCGCAGCCCCCGGGAAGAGTCCAGGAACCCAGAGGGGTGCCTGTCACCGCTGCGACATTGGGGGAGCCTCGGCTCACACCCTCCCGTATCAGGGGCCTGCTGTGCTGACCCCACCCCCTCGGCGCCAGCCTCGCAGGGACTCCTCCTCAGAGGTTGACCTCGGGATGTGCCGTCTCTCCCCCCAGGTCATGATGCCGCCGCCCAGGAGCAAGAAGCCCAGATAGACGCCTCGGCGGCCTGGGTCGTGGAGCCGCCCGATGCTGGCAGTGGGGCCCGCCATGGACGGCGAGTTTCCTCAGCACGAACCCCCGCCGGCGGGCGGCATCCTGTACAGCCCGCCGCCGCTGCAGACCCCGCTGTGCGGGTCCGGCGTCCAGGTGAGCCCCCGCCATCCGCGGTCGGCCTCGGGGGGGACGCTGCCCTCGCGGGCGGGCGCGGCCGCAGCTTCCCTTTCCAGGGCCTCGAGCAGTCGTCCCAGTCCCCGGCCCGGCAGGGGGACGCCTCGGGGTGCCCGCCTGCCGTCAGGTCTGTTTGCCAAGGCCGTGACGGGCCCTCAGGGAGACGCTCAGGCCTGGGCTGCCGCCGCCTTCCCTGCAGGACAGGGGCTGGGGCCTCTGTGACGTGGACTTTTTTACCAAGGTTTCCTATTTTCAATTTAACGGACTTTGTGTCTTAAGCAGTTTAGGGTTTATAGAAAAATTGGACAGAAAGTTTCCACCTCTCCCACTTTCCCCATGGATAACGTTTTTCATCAGTGACCCTGCTGAGTTATCACAGCGGATGAGCCAGCACCGAACGTGACGAACCACGGTCCACAGCGGACACGAGGTCACTCCTGGTGCGGCACACCCCGTGGGTTCGGACGAATGTCACGGACACCTGCCCACCACCACGGTGTCGTCCGGAGTAGACCCACGGCCCCGAAATTCCTGTGCTCCCCCCATTCACCCTCCCCCACCCCGGCAGCCGTGCCTCCGTGGTCCTGCCTTGTCCAGAACATCCTGGACTTGGAACCACCCCGTGTGTCACCTCCTCAGCCTGGCTTCTGTCACCGAGTGCCGTGCGTCTGAGGCTCCTCCGTGTCTCTGTGCGGCTCGATGGCCCGTTTTTAGTGCCGAGTAATATTCCCTCGTCTGGGCCGGGCCACTGCGTGTTTATGGACCAGTTTACCTGCTGGAGGGCATCTCAGTTGCTCCTAGGTCCTGACAGCTAGTGAAGTATCTCAAGTAAAAGCACCACAGGTTCCAGCAGCTGCAAAGGGCCCCGTGGAGAGAAGGGTTCAGAATTGTGCACCAAGTCAGGCCTGGAGCCCCCCCGCTCCCGGTTTCTGGGGCGAAACCAGGGTTCTTTCTCCTGTAGAAAAGCAAACGGTGTTCCTGAGTAGAGAGACTTGAGCTGCCGGGAAGGGAGGGAGAAGGGTGTCGGGACACAGTGGCAAGGGGTGCACGTGGCTGGGGCTGCCACGGGGTCCCTCCTTCAGGAAAGTGTCAGCTGCCGCCTTTCCCTCGGTCCTGCTGGTTTGGGGCCGGGAGGAGGGCCAGGTGGCAAGAGAGAGCAAGGATCGAGCCTGGGTTTGAGAGGAGCCGGGAAGTGGGCCGCTGGGGTCAGGCTAGCTCAGGGCCCGATGCCCAGAACCATCAGGAGGAACCTGGGAAAGCAGAATTCAGTCTCCGTCCAGATGTGCCCACGTGGTACCCTCACGTAAGAGGCGCGGGACAGAAGTTGTGTAGGTGAGCCATCAGTCTGGGGAAGGCAGAAATGAGTTACCCCCGAAGGTAACACTTCCAGGCCTCGGCCGACGTCCAGCGCCTCTGGCCAGGGTCCCAGACGTCACCGTGTGCCTCCTCTCTCTCCGTTTCCTGTTGGAGCTGTGTCCACATGTCCCCTGACCCTCTGTGTCCCCCTGCTCCCCTCTGAACTTCTGCCCGCGTCGTCATGGCGATGCCTTCCTGTTCCCCACGTGCCATCTGGCCCCTGGCAGTCAGTGTGTAGGCTCTATGTCCCGCCACTTTATAGTCTCAGAGTGTGCGTTTGTCATTCTTAACAGTGCTGCAGGATTCCTTCTTGTCGGCATCCCGTAACTTGCTTAATGATTTCCCTATTGTTGGGCCTTTGGGGTGATTCCAGTTTTCTGCTGCTATAAATAGCACTGTGTGCCCCCCCCCCCCATCCCCATGGATTGGGCAGGAGGGTGTCCTTCTGAATCGATTCCTGGGTCGGAAGGAGCACTGGGTAGGGTCACAGATTCTGGGCTGGGGCCACACCCTCTCAATGGTGGCCCATATGCTGACGGGGAGGAGGGGGCACGCCTGGGCTGCCGTGGGGACCCATTGCAAGGGATGTGCCTCTCCGAGCCCGACTCTGGCTCTTTCGGAGGCTGGGCCACTCCTCCCCAGGCTGCACACTGAGCCTGTCCCTGGTGGGCTACCAGCTGTGAGGGCTGTCCCCTACCTGGGCCACTCTGGGCGCAGCTCCCGCTGACGCTGAGCGTGTATGTGGTCGGTGTGGTCAGGATACTTTGTGCCACTCCCCTTCATCTGTCCTGGCTGGGCTGAGCCACCATCAGGAGAAGGGGACCTACCCCAGGACTGCTAGTGTCATTGAGGTGGCCAGATTTAGCAACTGAAACTACAGACCTTTAACGAAACGTAAGTTTCACATAAACGCAAATGACATTTTAGTGTGTGTGTTCTATGCAACATTTACACTAAAAATTGTCGTTTATCAGAAATGCCAATTTCACCGGACACCCCGTATTTTATGTGGCAGCCTTATTTTATCTGCTGCCCTAGTGAAAGTGTTCTCTTCTTACATCAGCTACAGGTGGCCTGGGCAGCCTTGGATTAATGTCCCAGGGCCTGCCTCTCCCCAGGAGAGGCCAGCCTCTCTGTCTCCACCTGAAATCCCCAGGCAGGCTCGAATGGGCTGGTAGGGGTCAGGCATCCGTCTCTGGACCGATCATGTCCCAGGGGCCTGCCCTCTAAAGGCAAAGACGTACCTCTGGCCTTAAGTGGAAAATCCCAAGGAAACCTCTGATTGGCTGGCTGGGTTCAGGGGCTCCTCTCTGGACCAATCATGACACAGGGGCCTGCCCTCTAAAGGTGTGGCCACCCTTCTGGCCTCAAGTGGGAAAGACCGAGGTGGGCTCTGATTGGCAGCTGTGTGGTGCCCCTGGGCTGGGGGAGGAGTGACCTCCCACCCTCCGGCTTCCTGGCTGAAGCCCCAAGGTCCTAGAAGACCTGGGGTTCTGGGTGCGGCGGCGAAGGTTGAGTAAATGAAGGCCCTCCACCGCCGGGAGCCCCCTGAAGCCTTGAGGCCGGCCCTGCCTGCTGCGTGCCCACGGGGCCACGTGTGCACCTGGGACGGCTTATGCCAGTTCATTGAAGCGGCTGAGTGTGGTCTCTGCTGTGGAAGCGTTCCGGGAGTGCCCCGGAGGGGGAGCCTTCCGGAGGCTTCCACGGCGATTCCTCCATGATTGCTCCAGCCTTCGTGCTGGAGCTGCTCTTACCTTACAGCCCGGGCAGATGCCAGAGGAGGCACAGCCCCTTCGCGGAGCGTGCGCCTCTCCTTCCTAAGTTCTGGCTCTCTGCGGCTGGACGTGTGGACACCGACCGCCCTGCAGGGGTGGGGTGTTGGGGGGAAACGCACAGTGATGGGAAGTCAGGGCCGGCTCCTCCCTCCCAGACACAGGCGCCATACATAGAAGGGCGCCTGGTCTCCCAGCCATCTGGGCTGGTTCCGGGCCAGCTGTCGTTCACGGGTCCCGTGAGCGGGAGGAAGCGGTGGCTGGGGGATCGGTTCCCGGCGGCCCCGCTGAGGAGCGGGACCCGCGTGGACCAGCGGGAAGGCCGCTGCGCTTCCGTCTCGGGACATGCCGTCTGGCAGAGCCGGCCAGGACAAGTAGGGGACAGTGACGGCCGCCAGCAGGCCTCTCCCCACCGCTGGTCGGGGACCTCCCCGACATGGTCCCACGTGGGCCACATTGTGGGTTAGGGGAGGGACCCCTGCTCGGCAGACTGTGTGTCAAGGTGGGACGAGCCACTTCTTTCGTACGGAAGGCGGGGGGCGGCGTGAGTGTCCACAGCCCTCCACCCTGAGTCGGTCCGGTCAGAGCCCAGTGCAGGGCCCCTCAAGTCCTCGCTGACCTCAGGCTCATTCTTCCAGCCTCCCATCAGTGTTTCTCAAAGCAGGCTCCCCAGGACCCCTACCTGTGCTGCGCTCTTGGGCCAGACAGGCTTGGGGGTTTCCAGGAACACCCTTGGCCAGAGGGAGTTCTCAGAAGGCCAGGCTCTTGTCCCTTCTCCCCACTCCCGGGAGGGGGCCGGGGCAGGGACCGCGCCTCGGCGCTGGTGGGAGCCCCTCTAACGAAGTCCTCTTTGCCACACGGGCGCCTCCCTCGGGGCTGGATTGGAGGGGGGAGCTCATGCGGCCTTGCTTCTCGCCCAGTCCCACCCTGCGCTTTCTAGAACTGGGGGGCCTCCATGCAGAGTCCCTGGCCCACCAGCACGCCTGGATCCTGTGTGAAATGGGGGCTCCCGGTCAGACCCTCGAATGGGCTGCCCAGGCCCCTTGAGGGGTTCTGGAGGCACTCCAGTCCGGAGGTGGGTCACACCTACCCACCCCCGCCCTGCCCACGGAGGGGCCTACAGCAGCGGCACACCAGGCCCGGGCCCGAGCCCTTCACGGGTGTGGACGAGTTCCCCTCGGTGGGCTCTCCCATGCAGATGGGCAAACTGAGGCCCCGAGCTGTTAGGTGGTTAAGTGACTCCTAGGTGACCCAGGTGGGACGCCACAGGGTGACGTTTCTACCTGGACGGGGTCGCAGAGTCCTCACCCCCTCCTCACTGAGGAGCCCCCCGCCCCTTCCACAGGGCAGCCCCTCCTGACGCTCATTGGTCTGTTCCAGAACACCATGCTGCACTACCCGTGGTGGAGCTCCTTCTCGCCCACGCCGTACCCAGCCTTCTCCAGCGAAAGCCAGTAAGTTCCTCTGGCCTCCAGGGTCCGAGCAAGCCCCGCCACGTCCCGCTGGGTGGCCACAGTGCCCTCGAGGCCTTGCGTGACTCTGCAGCCACTGGTTAAACAAAACTAGAGCTCGTGGCACGTGAGGGGCTTCAGTGTCCTGCTGAGGGGGCCGTGGGCTGCGCCCTGGCCGCACGGAGGCAGCCGAGACTGACCGGCCGTGGCTTGTCTTAGAAAGAGCCCGCCAGGAAAAAGGGCAAAGGTGGTAGGGAGGAAGAGTCCTGGGAGGGCTCTGTGGGTACCCTCTGGGCAGGGGGTGGCCCTGGGCAGCGGGGGAGAACTTTGGGGGCAAAGGAGCGGGGAGGGCACTTGCCTGCAGAGGGCAATGGCGACCTGGGTTTTGAAGAGTCAGTAGGAGTTTGCCGGGGGAGCCGGCCCACAACCAGGCCAAGGAATGGCCTGTGGAAAGGACCCAGAGCACGGAGCCAGAGGCTTGAGGTCTCTCCGGGCACTGTGTTCCGGGACGGGGGCACGGGGGCCTCTGCTCTGAGCTGAGTGTCTCGGATGCCAGAGCCCTCCCTTAGGCTCCTGAGGGCTGACCTTCCCTGTCTGCCTGCAGCCAGTTCATGAACTCCACCTCCTTCATCGTCAGCCAGCCCTGCGCGGACACCAGCTGCGGACCTTCCGCCGCCACCCCCAGCTTCCTGCCAAAGACAGGCGACTTTCCTCAGGTAGGGACCTGGAGCCAGAGTCACCCTTCGATCCCCACGTGCTCCCGGAGGCCCGTGCCACGCACTGGTGGCCTTGGCCGGGCCCTGGGCTGGGCTCAGGGCCACATGGAGCCACGGCTGGTGCTTGGGAATAGCCAGTGCTCCCCTCTACTGCAGGCCTGGCCCGAGGGCTCGCGACTCACAGCCACGCCCGCGTGGGCCTGTCCGGGCGGCTTCCGGGCAGCGCGAGAGCTGGGCTAGGGGCCACACCTGTCCACGTGCTGCTCACGCCCCCGCCGTGGGTTGTGGCGCGGTACCGTGGAGCATCTGATGCGCTTTTCCCAGACCTTCGCGCCTTCCTCTCCCGGGCAGAGGCCCCCGCGCCTGCTCCGTCTGGGTGCCTCACTTAGCGTCTCGGCAAGGGTCCGCCGTGTTCCCCGCGCCCCCGGCCAGAACGACGTTCCGTCCGGCACAAACCCCGTTGTTGGCATTTATGTCCCCAAACGGCAGCTATTTGGAGAGCGTCGCCCACCCAAACCGAAGGAAGAGATACGTGTGATCTCTTTTTTTGGAGAACCGGGGGGACCCTCCCCGGCAGGCGTCTCTAATGGCACGCGACTTCTCGTGGCGGCCCGGACACCGGGCGCCGCAAGGGGATTCGTGGGAAGGAGCCCGGTGCGATCGGAAGCTGGGGCTGGCAGCAGCCGGGCAGCGTGGTCTCCCTGGGAAGTTTGGAATCCATGGCCCCAGTGGTTTCGCTGCGGCACGCAGTTTGGGAACCGGCCGGCTTGGAGGGCCCCAGAGGCTCAGCTGCCCTGAGCCTGTTTTCCCTGTGAAGTGGGGGCCTGTGGGGGTGGCCGTCTGGGAGGCTGTGGCTCGGACCTGTCAGCTCAAACCCGCTAGAGCCAGACAAGCGCAGTTCAGGAGGCTGGCCGTTGTCCACGAGTGTCCCCCAAATCCGGGTCCACCCAGAGCCTCGGAATGAGACCGTTTTTGGAAACAGGGTCTTTGTGGGTGTCGTTTCGCTGAAGATGGAGATGAGGTGATCCCAGATCACGATGGCCCTAACCCTAAAGGAGGAGAGACACAGACACAGAGGAAGCACGTGACCCCGAGGCAGCGTGAGCCACGCGGCCACGAGCAGGGATGCCAGGAGCTGGGCGAGGCAGGAGGGGCCTCCCCTGGAGCCTCCCGGGGATCGCGGCCCGTGACACCTTGACCTGGGGTGTCTCCCCCGCGGGGCCATCGGGGCACACCGGTGTGTTGTTTAAGTCCTCCCTCTCCATCTGGGACGCTTTGTGGCCGCCCAGGAAACGACCTGGCCAGGCCTGGAGGAGATGGGAGCACAGGGGCCCCCCTGGCCCTTGGGGGCGCACGCCGGCCTCGTCTGGCCCCCAGACCTCCCAGGGTGAGGAGTCAGTGGGAGGGGGATGGGAGGGCCCTGTGGACGGGGCCCCGTCCCGCAAGGGATGCCCCGGCCCCTCTGTTTGGTGGCCGCCGTCGCCCAGCCCGGGACGCAGCTGGTCCGTCCGCGGCCCGAGACCCTCTCTGGCCTGCCGTGCCTCGGGGCTGGCGGCCCTGCCTGGCAATGAGCCCCGATGAAGTTCCTCCGCACGTGTCCCCGACACAGCTCCACATCCAGACGTGGCGTCTCGTGATGCTGACGCCCACGCTGGGGCGTCACCTGCCGCACAGACGGGGAAGCTGAGGCTCGGGTGCACGCAGGCCCCGCCCCAGTAGCCGCCCCCCGGCCCCGCTCCCCCGACTGTGTCTATGCCCTCAGCCTGCACAGCTGCTCCTGGCTCTGCCCGGAGCAGACACGCTTTCTTCCACCAAGACCCCCTCGGGGCCACCGCGCCCGTTTCTCATCACGTGCAGGGGAGCTCAGCTGCACCCATCCCGCGGATACTTAGCATCTGCTGAACGTGGCGGGAGCCTACCCTGCCGGGGGCACCTTGAACCCAGGTCTTTTTCTAAAGCCGCTTCTTCAAACAAAATCTCACCCCGTGCCAAGTGTGGGATTGACAGATGTGAGACCAAAGTTCAGATGCGGTGAAGGGTCTTGAGGCCCTGTTGGTCTCCATCACCTCCCTCGTGACCCCTGGGCCTGGGGGCGAGGACAGGAAGGGGGCCAGACCGAGCTTGGCATTCGAGGCCCTTCACAGCTGTGCCTCAGCCTGTGGACCCACCGCAGACACCCTCTGTTCCTAACTGACCAAATAACATCACCATGGTGACAGGCAAAGGGTCAGCCTCAAAGACGTCCCCGTCCTGATCGTGGGACCGGGGACCTGTCCCCTCACGCAGCAGAGGAGACCTCGTCAAGGCCCCCGAGGCGGGGGTAGTCCTGGGTGCTCCGGGGGGCCCGGCGGCCTCACGAGGCCCTCTCGAGAGGGAGGCGGAGGATCAGAGGCAGAGAGACAGGCAGACCCCGCGCTGCTGGCCGCGAGGATGAGGAGGGGCTGTGGGCCCAGGATGCGCCCCCTCTGGAAGCCGGAAAAGGGGGGAGAGGGCTGTCCCTGGGGCCCCGGGGAGGAACATAGCTCTCCATTTCGGACTTCTGATTTCCAGAACCATAAGGTAATAAGCGTGTGCTATTTTAAGCCGTGAGGTTTGTGGTAGTTCATTACAGTGGCAAGAGGAATCTGATGGACCATGTGAAGCCCTCACGTGGCCCCTGGCACGCTCTCGAAATGTCCCCACTGTTGTAGAAGTCAGAAGAAATTGGAATAGAAAAGCCAGAGCTGGGCTGGGGCAAGGAGTGGACGTAGGCCTGCAGGCCTTGACGTACCTCCTCCTAACTAAACCTGAGCTCTGAGTTTCCTAGCAGCCAAAGCAAAAAGAGAAAGGAGAGGAGCTGTGTGACTCTTGTTGCCTGCAGAGAGAAAGCTTCTCTCCCAATGTCCTTCTGGGGCACCGAGCAGTTCCTTGGGGTCGGCATCCCGCGCCCATCTCCCCGGGGACTGCTTATGGCGTTGGTTCCCAGTCCCGTGGTTGGTCTTGGCTCCAGCTTTGCTGTCTGAGGGCCTTTGTTCCTCCTGTTGTGACTACGGCTGAATCATTGGACGTTAGGGGTACCGGGTTCTGTACCAGGAACCAGGAACCTCCCCTGGTTCTGTACGTGAGCCGACCCAGACCCAGGACCCTTGGTGGCAGGTTGGTCACGCCTTGATGTGGGGTCCTTGTTTTATTTTTGTTGTTGTTGTTAATTTTAATTTTATTTTTAAGTAAACTGTGTGTCTGAAATGGGGCTTGAACTCGTGACCCCAAGATCAAGAGTTGCATGCTCTACTGGCTGAGTCCATCAGGCATGCCAGGGTTCCTGTTTTACAGACACCCAGGTGGGGCCCACATCCTGTGGGACCCTGCTGTCAGGAATGCAGGAGGTCAAGGCTAACCCCCACTCTGAGGTGGCTCTGCCCTGCGCGGGGTGGGCCTGGCGTTCAAACCACGAGCCCCCTGCAGAGGCCCAGAGCCCAGGGGCCCAGGTTCCAGTTCGGAAGGCCCATCCACCCAGGGGTTATCTATAAATTCAAGGTCTGATACTCTCTTTTTCTGTTTGTTCGTTAAGGTTTTCGTGACAAGATGACTTTCAAAGCACTTTAGGTTATAGGGAGGTTGCAAAAACAGTACCAACTCTTCTCGAAA
The DNA here is from genome assembly GCF_007474595.2 of Lynx canadensis. Lineage (NCBI taxonomy): Eukaryota > Metazoa > Chordata > Mammalia > Carnivora > Felidae > Lynx > Lynx canadensis. The sequence continues at coordinate 544,069 of NC_044304.2, read as the reverse complement.
ACTGTCACTCGTTTGCCCAGTGTCCTGGCACGTTGTTGTCTTCTGGAACCACGGTCCATTATCACGGCGCAGAGAGTAGCCCCCGCACAGCACCAGTGACTGACCAGAGGGCCGGGGCCGGGGCCCCGAGGCCTCTGTAGAGAGCTGGTCGGTCGCCGCCGAGGGCCCCTGCCTGGGCTGGCCTGGGGCCCTCACGCTAAGGAGGGGTTCTGTGTTGTTGACAGGAGTCCCGCAGACGGGGCGCTGCGTCCTCCTGGGGCGTCACTTCCAAGCCTGCTGGCGTTGGTGTGCCTTACCGCTGACGGTCCTGCCCTCCAGCCCCGGTTGGGGACCGCCCCGCGCCTCCCTGTCCCCCATCCACTGTCAGGTCGCTGCCATTTTCCCCTCTCCCCCTGCGAGGGTGCATCAGGGACCCTGGTCCCTTGTGGTGGGGAGGGGGGTGGATTTCCCCAGGCACCGGTAGACGTTGCCTGCAGTGACCGCCGCCACGGGGTCTGGCTGGCAGACGTTTCTGTCCTTGCTCCGCCCTGTCGATCAGCCGGAGGTCTTCTGTAGGGAGAGCTGTGCCTTCCCTCACTCGGTCATGTTGGTGACAACACGGGCTACGGTCAGGTGCTAGCCGCTGCTTCTGTGTTGGCTGTTGGAGCATCTGTCCCTCTGTGTCCTCCCTTGTAGACACTAGGAATGGCCCAGGCTCACTCCCTGAAGTCCCTGCCTCAGCCTTCATGCCACCTGCTTCCCCAGGGAAGGGCCCCTTCTCACTGTGCGTGGCACGGAGCCACTGAGGCTCCCACGTCTGTTAGCGACCTGGATAGTCGAGGGGCCCCACGTGGGGTCTCCCACCGCCCGGGAGCACTGTGTGTTGGGTGTGAGTGCGTGGCTTTTCATTCGTTCTTTACATTTGGGTGAGATATGATTTGCATATCACACAATTCACCGACTTAGCAAATTCACCGGGTTATGCAACTACCACCTCCATGTAATTCCAGAATGTTCCATCACCCCAAAAGGAACCCCCTTCCCGGCAGTGGATGAGTCTGTTCTGGACGTTTCACACACGTGGACTCACACCCCGTGTGGCCTCTCGAGTCGGGTTCCCTCCCTGAGCGTCGCGTGTTCAGGGTACGTCCGCGAGGCGGCGGGGGCGGGAGCCTCGCTCCTGCTCGCGGCCGAGGGACGTGCGCGTCCGTGGTGGATGTGTTGTGTGTGTCCGTGTATCCCTCGTTGGGCATCTGGGTTGTTCCCACAGCGCGGATTCGGGTGACTGAATTGTGCTGCTGTGAACATCGGGAACCGGCTTCTTTGTGGACCTGAATCTGATTGGGGGGAGGTACTTGGGGAAATGTTGAAGTCGTGGCGGCGGGTGAAGGACTCAACGTCGCAGCGCGGCCCTCCCAAGGCCTCCTGCCTGCAGCCCTCGCTGCCCCGCCCCTCAAGCCCTCCCCCGCGTTCTCCCCACCCTGGTATCTGGGGTCCTGGTTGTGGGCGTGACCACCCGACCCTCCCTGCTACACCCCCAGTGCTCATCCTCACTGCTTCCCCCCCCCCCCCCCCCCCGCAGATGCGTTCCCTGGGAGTGGGGGCTGCCCCGACCCCTCCTCCCAAGGTCACCTGGACCCCTAACGTCTCAGCTGGACTCTGGGGGAGGGCACTTCTTTACACACTGAGCCCCCCTCACTCTGTCATTGGAGCGGGCGTGCACCCTGAGAGTCCAGGCGTCTCGGGTGGGTCCCGCGTCCACTCAGTGAGGACACTTGCCGTCTGCCGGCCTGGGGCTTCTGGGAAGCCAGGATGAGGTCACAGCTCAGAAAAGCGCTTTGCGAACTCTCAGCAGCTCTCCGGTGAGGGGCGGGCGGCAAATGGATTTCAGCAGGGATCAGAGGCCCGGCACGCCCCGCCGGCAGGCTCCCAGGAGTTACTGGCATCGGCAAACCGAGCGAGCGGGAGGTTTCCTCTCAAAGGAAGCCCGTTGGTTCACACTGAGCCGCGGCCGAGAACCCACCCCCACCCCCGCCCCCAGCTCCGCGGTCCAGCCGAGGGCCATGGCCAAGGAAGCCCCGCTCTGTGGTCTGTACTAAGGGCCGCAGACAGGTGGCGACAGGGAGCACAGGTGTCTCCAGAGGGTCTCTGCACAGAAACTGGGACACCAGGAACCGGGAACCGGGGACAGGGACGAGGACGGGAGGGAGGGGCTGTGAGGCCTGCAGAAAAGCCCTTGGTCAGGGTCTGGCCACAGGGAGCAGAGCTCCAGCCTCTCCTGATGGCAACAGGGTGGTCAGGGTCAGTTTTCTGGCTGAGGCTGCTGTCCCCATGACAGTGGGCTAGGGCAGCAGTGTCTTAGGGGGCTGTGGGAGCTGGGGCGGCCCCCAGAGAGCACCGCAAGCAGGGAGACCTGGCGCCAGTTCTGGGGCCACAAGTCCTAGATCAGAGGGAGGGTCCTGGGGGCTCCAGATGTCCCTTGGCCTGTGCCACCTGCAGCAGCACCTGCCCCCGTGGCCTATGGTTGCCTCCCCACGCACCTATGTCCAGATTTCCCTCCTACAAGGACACCAGTCACTGGGTTGGGCCCACCTGACTCCTGTACGACCTTATCTTAACTGATTGTATTTGCAAAGATTCTATACCCAAATAAGGTCCCCTTCACAGGCACTAGGGGGTCAAGACTTGGACATGTCATTGGGGGGGACACAATTCACCCCTCAACAGGAACATTCCAGCAATGCAGTGTGCCTGAGGGGAGCCTGCAATGCCCACCACACTCTCTGCCGTAAGTCAGGACACGCAGGCCACCTGGGCACAGGCTTGCTGTGGGGGCCTGGTGGGGAGGGGAGAGCCCCAAACAGACCGGGAGGGTCTTGGGAATACCGGGGCAGCTGGGCCTCGCCCGCCCCTCTGTATGTGGCCTGGCCACAGGGCAGAGGGTCAGTCTGGGGCCAGAGAGAGGGTCCCACCAGACAGCACTGCGGCCCAGACGCAGCCAGACGGGGACGGAACCAGTCACGTCCCTGGTCACGACCCCACTCACACTGGTGCCGGGGCCTCTGCCAAGACCCCCACTCGGCCCCTCCACCCCTGTCCAGACTCGTAGCAGACCCACACAGCCTGCGGCCACCGGGGGCAGGGGGGGGGGGGCACAGGACAGCCCTGAGGGTGCTGACTTTTTGGTGTGGGAACCCCCCACCCGGTTTCCCTGTCTCCTCAGGGCCACCCTTGCCTATCAGTCTGGTGCCGAGATTTGGGGGACAGATACTCAAAGGTCAGTAACTGTGCTGGAAACTTGATGGACTTTATGCTAAATGTAATAATGAGAGCCTGGCCCAGGCACTGCGTTCATCTTTTATTTCAGTTCCCAGTGATTATTTTTAAACGGAGTCAGAACTGGGGCGCCTGGGGGGCTCAGTCGGTTGAGGGTCCGACTTCGGCTCAGGTCACGATCTCACGGTTTGTAGGTTCGAGCCCCGCGTTGGGCTGTCAGCAGGGAGCCTGCTTGGGATCTTCTGTCCCCTTCTCTGCCCCATGTGTGTCTCTCAAAAATACACATTTAAAACTGAGTCGGGGGGCGCCTGGGTGGCGCAGTCGGTTAAGCGTCCGACCTCAGCCAGGTCACGATCTCGCGGTCCGTGAGTTCGAGCCCCGCGTCAGGCTCCGGGCTGATGGCTCGGAGCCTGGAGCCTGTTTCCGATTCTGTGTCTCCCTCTCTCTCTGCCCCTCCCCCATTCATGCTCTGTCTCTCTCTGTCCCAAAAATAAATAAATGTTGAAAAAAAAAAATTAAAAAAAAAAAACAAAAAACTGAGTCGGGGCACCTGGGTGGCTCAGTTGGTTAAGCATGCAACTCTTGGTTTCGGCTCAGGTCGTGATCTCATGGTTTGTCAGCTGAAGCCCAGCATCAGGCTCTGTGCTGACATGGGAGCCTGCTTGGGATTCTCTCCCTCTCTCTGTCCCTCCCCTGCTCACACTGTCTCTGTGTCTCTCTAAATAAATAAACAAACGAACTTTAAAAAATCAATAAACGAAAATAAAACTGAGAATTCATATGCCTTAAAATCCATGCTTTTGGGGCGCCTGGCTGGCTCCACTGGTAGAGTGCATGACTCTTGATCTCAGTGTGGTGAGTTCAAGCCCCATACTGGGTGTAGAGCCTACTTAAAAAAAAAAAAAAAAGAATAAAAACTGTTATAAAAAAATAGTAAAAGCCACTCTTTTAAGTAAATTCACAGAATTGTGCAACCACCACCTCTAATTCCAGAACATTCCTCATCTAAAAGCAACCCTGTCCCCATCAGCCATCACCTCCCCATCCCCGGCCCCCATGAGCCCTCTTCCCATCGTGGATGAGCCCGTCCTGGACGTTTCACGCACTCAGACTCACACCCCGCGGGGCCTCTCGTGTCTGGTTGGCTCCCTGAGCGTCGCGTGTTCAGGGTCCGTCCACGGGAGGGGGGGGGGGGGTGCCTCACCCCTGCTGGCGGCCGAGGGGCGTGCGCGGTGGACCCGGTCATCTGTGCGCATGCGCGGGGGACGCGGTCATGTGTGGGCGTGCGGGTGGGGTTGCGTGGACGTGAGTGTTCGTGTCTCTCGGGTGTGGACCCGGCAGTGGGGTCGCGGGGTCGTGTGGTGACCCTGGGGTTGACCTGACGAGGAACTGACCGCGGGCCTGTCTTCCAGAGAGACCGTCCCGCTTCTCGTCCCCACCGCCAGCCGGGGGTTCTGGTTCCTCCGCTTCCGCTGACGCTTAGCCGTAGTCGGCTGAGTGTCGCGGTCCCGGCGGCCGGCCGGGAGGTGGTGTCTCACGGGTTTCGGTTTGCGTTTGCTCGTTGCCTGACGGTGTCGAGTGTCTCTCTGCCGGCTGGTCGCCGTTTGCGCTTCCCCTGCACACGCGGTGGCCCCAGCCAGGCCCGGCCCTCCCCTCCCGTTGCTGGGGTTCCGGCGTCTGCCGGCCGTGAGGTGCGGGCAGGACAGGGGCAGCCACGGTGGCCTTGTTGCGTCTGCAGCATTGGACCCCGCGGTCCCTCATTGTCCCTGACCAGGCCCGCGGCCCGGGGTCTCTCCCCAGCGAGAGCCCCTGGTGTGTCCATGCCCCCCCAGCCTATGCTGCGAGGCTCGCCTCACCAGCTTGCTCCTCTCAGCCAAGTGACGGCTACGTGGCACAAACACCCTACCAGGTGGGTTTTCTTTTCTTTTAAAAAAATTTTTAAGCTTATTTATTTTTGAGAGCGAGAGAGCGCGCGCGTGCACACACACACACACACGCATGCACACCCCAGTGGGAGGGGCAGAGAGAAGGGGAGACACAGAACCCGAAGCAGGCTCCAGCCCCCGAGCTGTCAGCACAGAGCCGGACGCGGGGCTCGAACCCACGAACCGTGAGATCATGACCTGAGCCGAAGTCGGAGGCTCAACCGACTGAGCCACCCAGGCGCCCCCAAAGTAGGTTTTCTAAAAGCAACAGTTGTTTCCCCGGGGAAGAGGACACCTGACCCCACAGGGTATGCCAGGGGTCTCACACCCCCTGCCTGCAAGCCCTGCCCGTGTCCCACCCTCTGTGCGGGGCCGAGGGGTGCAGGCGCAGGCCGGGAGAGGAAAGAATGGGGGTGTCAGGGGCAGCCATACCCCTTGGCAAAGTTCCAGGAGAAGGAGCACGGTGGGGGCCGGGTTCCCGAGGGGGACGCACACACTCCAGTTGAGGCGGTAGCGTGAGCGAAGGCCCGGGGCTGGGGGGTGTGAGCCCAGGGAGGCGGTGGAGACGGCCGCCGGGTGCTTGGGGGGCAGCTGGCGAAGGCCCCTGTCCAAGCCCGGGAGCTGCCCGGAGGGGGCATGAAGGCACCGGCCGGGCCTTAGGGCGCCGGACCGGCCACCCTGCGGTCTGGGGAAACCGAGGCGGGCCGGCCGGGAGGGCCCCCCCCCCCGGCGGGGTGGGCGGTGGGGGGCGCCGGGGCGGCAGGGTGCGAGCCGGCGGGCGGGGGCCCGGCCCCGCCGAGAGGTCTGTGGCTAGATTCCGCCCAGTACAGGAATTCTCGCTCTGCCAGTAATCACCCTGACTTCCCAGGCGGCCATCATTTCCTGAAAGTCAGCCGCCTTAGGGGAAGTCGGCGCTGGCGGTGACTAAACCAACATGCAAATGCAGCCGGGCTGAGAGCGGCCGGGCGGCCGCGGTCCGGAGGGAGCCGCCCGCCGCCTTCCCGGGACCCGCCGCGGCCGCGCCATGTCCCGGCTGCGGCTCTGGCTGCACCTCGCGGCTCTCAACAAGGTAACCCTCCGCGCCGCCCGCGGGGCTCCGGGCGGGGAAGGCGGCCGCCCGCGTCCTCGGAGCGGGGCCGCGGGGCCTGGGGCGCGCAGGTGCGCGGCCGGCACCTTCCGGGCTGCGCCCAGCCGCCCCCCAGGGCTCAGCGCCCGACCTTGACAGCGTCTGGGGTGCCCCGGGACAGAGCTGGCGGAGTGCTGTCCGCTCGGGCTCCGATTGGCCAGGTAGGAGCGCCCCGGCCCTCCGGCCCTCCTCCGGCCCCCCAGGGCTCCGGGAAGGGGTCCAGCCCCTCCCCGGGGGCCCCGCGTGACAGAGCCTGTCTCTGCAGGGCATTCCTGGGGTCTGAGTGTGTGCAGCAACCCCCCCTCGCCCCAGGGAAGGCCCAGAGCAGGTCTGGGGTGGGGGCCATCCTGTCCCCACCCGCCGGTCTGTGGCCAGAGCGGGGCCACTATTTGGCAGCTCCCCCGGGTCCCGCCAGGTCTTCGCCTGGTGCGGGGAACCCCCAAATGCTGCGAGACAGTAACCACAGCAGGTGACCCCCAAAACCGTCAGGGTGACCAGCTTGCTCCCGCCCCACTGAAACAGCGGATGGGGCCAGGTGGGAGCCTGGGGTCTGAGGGGCAGGCGCTTTGCGGGGTGCCCACAGAGGGTTCGTTTGGATTTGGCTTGTCTTGGAGGTCTGCTTGGTGGCTGCTGGGCCTCAGGTCCCGACAGGGGGGCTGCTGGGTGAGCCGCCCCTGGGTGGGGTCAGCTCCTGCCCCATCCTGCCGCCAACTCCTTATAGGGAGTGGAGCTGGGAGGGACTCTTGGTGACCCGCTTTGAGGCCCAGCCTCCCTTTGGCCCAAGAATCAAGGTGAGGGCTGCCGAGGGCAGCATCCCCACCGGTTTTTGTTTTTGTTTTTGTTTTTGTTTTTGTTTTTGTTTTTGTTTTTTAAGAGAGGGTGAGTGAGGATGAGCAGGGGAGAGGGGGCAGAGGGAGAGGGAGTTGGGGAGCAGTCTCCACGCCCAGCTCTAAGCCCAACGGTGGGCTCACTCAACTCGCTCTGTGGGGATCCTGGGATCACAACCTGAGCCAAAATCAGGAGTCGCTGGCTCAATTGACTGAGCCATCCAGGCGCCCCCATCCCCGCTCGTTAAATACCTTTTGTCTCGGAGCAGCGTGACGCGCAGTCACTGAAGGTAGCGCGGTTCCCACGCCCCGGCCCCTGTTCACACCGCACCTCAGCACGATGCGTCTGTCGGTGGGACAGGCAGGCGCCCATACATTATTATCGATCAAAGATCCCTCGGCCTCCCGTGTCCTCGTTCTGTCCCCGACCCCACCGGGACACCGCGCGCGTGAATCGGGTTCTCCCTCTCCTTAGCCCCCGCTGGGCTGAGACGCTTTCTCCACCTCTTCTCCGGGCAGGCGGTCAGCAGGAGGACTGGACAGGCTTCCTGCAGGATGTCCCCTCCCCTCCCCTCCCCCCCCCCCCCCCGGGTTCGTCCCACGATGGCTCTGAGCGAAGTGTCTGGCTCAGGCCGTCACACCTGGGGCCCCCGCTGCCCACGAGGTTCCTCACCGCTGACGTTGACCTTGGTCTCCGGCCGGGTGTGCCGGTCGGGCTCCACACGGTCCTTGTGGGCAGGGGTCGCCGCGTGCAGCCCACGCACGGCTATGGTCCCCCTGAGCACCCACCTCATCGGGGCTCCTCCCCACCTGCCCATCCTACTGCTGGTGACCGTTTTCCCTTTAGGAAGCAGGGCCACCCCTCAGGGCCCCTTGGGGCTGCCAGCTTCATGGGCTCAGGGGCTGTTGTCACTCTGACCAGGCTTGGTTGGCGCCCTCTGGGAAGGCCACCCTCAGATGCGGTCCCAGAGAGGTTTTAGCCAGGACACACAGCAACCCCCACCCCTACCCAGCCCCCACCCCAGGCAGCCTGCAGGGGTCCGTGCTCCATGCTGTTTCATAGGGAGCGGGCGGCCAGCTTCTGTGGCCCAGCCTCTCCTGGCGTTATCTGCCAGACTCGGGCTCGGTCACCTCTGACCCCAGCTGCCCCGGAATGGGGCAGAGTCCGTAGGAGGTCCTGGTGGGCAGAGAGCAGTCCTCATGGTCAGCCAGGCCAGACCCCACGCTGCCACCTGAGCCCTCCCCCAACCCACAGATGGCTGCTGTGGCCTGGTGAGCTACTGGGCTCTCACGTGAGGGTGATGGGCGTCCCAAGTGTCGGGTGTGCCTTTTCCCACTGTGAGCATGGTGTTCCCTGCTTCTGCGCACTTTTGCAGCCCAGCGCTGCGGACTTTTGCAGACCTTCCCTGGGCCACCACCTGCCTGAGCTGGTCTTGCCAGCCGCTGTCTGCCTCCTCGCCGGGACTCGCCCAGGCTGGCAGGTCCTACCGGGGTCCGCCTCCCACGGGTCTGGGCTTGGTGCCGCTGAGGGGCGGGAGCGAGTGGCAGTCCCTCTGGCTTCCCATATGCTATCTGCCACCAGGGCGCCTCGGGGTGGCATCCAGTCAAGGCACACCAGCTGACGTGGGCACGGGTTTTCTTTGCAGCACAGGTCCTGAGTCCCAGCCTGGCTCTGGGACCAGCCCCATCTGGTAGAGAGTCTCCTGCATTTAGTCTCCCTCAGGGGGGCCTGACCCCCTCCGTGCCCACCCCCTCCCGAGGGCACAACGGGCCGGAGCCTGCACAGTCCTGGGGCTGTGTGTGCTCTGGCATCGGAGCGAGCTGGGCGTTATCACTTAGAGACACCCCCCCACCCAGGAATGGGGATCTGACGCCAACACAGATCGATGGGAGGGGAGCTCCAGAAACAGCCCTCCCAGATGGAGTGGGGCAGGAGCACCAGCCGAGACCAGGGGCCTGTTCTCAGGGACCTGGGGGCTGCAAGGATGCCACCTCCACCCCCAGAAGCCAGTTCAACTGTGGTCTTGGAGGCCGAGCCAGCTGCATACAGGCGGGCTCCAGGCCCACACGTCCCCTTCATCCCCAGAGCCCAGGACGCCCGCTGGCCAGCCCTGCCTGTCCGCCTCGCCGTCCCCCCGTGCCTATGCACTGGCATCCCACCCGGCTGGCCCTGGCCTTCCAGTGGCCCCGACAGCCCGAGACACGTAGACGGTGCACAGGGCCTGGGGACTCCGTTGGTCCTACATGCGGCCTCATCCAACCCCACTGGCCTCTGCCCTGCTCACAAAATGCCCCCACTGACTGACCTGAGATGTCAGCGTGATCTGGTCCTCTGTTGTGGAGGTCCGGCTGGAAGGGCCTCGTCTGGGTGGGGCTGTGGGACTCCCTCCCCATGAGGAGTCGGCTGAGGGCTGTGCCCCCACCCCCTGACCCGGGCCTGCAGGGCCTCAGGGATGGGGAAGGAGGCCTGCCCCTCCCCAGCTTCAGGCACCCAGCGTCCCCCTGTGCAAAACTGGACACCTACTGCCCCCTCCTGGTGGCTAGTGGTATGAACACCAGAACCCAGCAGGGCGCTATGGGGGTCTCCGGCTGGGGGGCTCACTCCAGGCTGGCCCAGGAGCCCTTGGGGGCTGGTCTCCGAGTGTCCTTGGTATCCGGTGCAAACCGGGTATACACAGGTTCTCAGTGCCTGTGGACCAGGGGTGGGAGGGAGGGCGACGTGGGAACACCCCGCACTGCGTCCGATTTTCTTTAAATTTAGGTTTCTGAATTGTGTGTACCGTGTACAGCACGCCACCTCCTGGAAGGCGTGGGGCTCTCTGTGTTCTGACATCCGTGCGCTGGTGTCACATGTGCCCAGTGTCACCTAATTCCAGAACGTTCCATCTCCCCAAACGCAACCCCGTCCCCGTCAGCCGTCGCCTCCACCCCTTCAGCCCCTCCCCCGTCCCCATGAGCCCCCTTCCCGTCCGTGGATGAGTCTGTTCTGGGCGTTTCCCAGACGCGGACTCACACCCCGGGTGGCCTCTCGTGTCCGGTTCCCTCCCTGAGCGTCGTGTGTTCGGGGTCCGTCCGCGGGGCGGCGGGGGAGGGCGCCTGGCTCCTGCTGGCAGCAGGCGTGTCCACTGCGTGGCTGCCGCCAGCCCGGCCGCTTCTCATCCCGCCCGTCCCACAGGACTCCACGTACCTCGACGACCTCTCCAACGCCTCCATCTTCTCCTCGTCCGTGGACTCCCTCTCAGACATCGCGGACACGCCTGACTTCCTGCCGGCTGACAGCCTCAGCCAGGTGCCCACCATCTGGGATGTGAGCACTGGCCCCTCCGCCCAGGACAAGGTCAGCGCCCTCTGAGGGCCCCGTCCACGGGCCGGGGGCGGGTCCGGGTTGTTCACAGACGGCAGTGAGCTCGCAGGTCAGGCGTCCTCGTGTTTCCCGCACAGCCCGGGAAACGCACGGACCGGGGCGGGACCTTCTGTGAAAGGTCCTGTGGCGGTCAGGCACCAACCTCGCTGCCTCCCCTGGCTCGGCGCCCACACTCTGCCCTGCTGGGGACCTTCCCCAGGAGGTGAGCAGGAAGCAGCTTCTAACACTGCTGCTTCTCACCCTGGCGCTTCTGCGCCCAGGACCTTGGGCAGTGGCTGGAGGCACCGGAGGGGGTGCCCCCGGCCAGCCTTCTGCAGGGGGTAGAGCGCTGGGTTGGCGTCTGTGAAGCTGCTTCCTCGGGACACGGGCGGGGGCGGGGAAGACGAGGCCAGGCAGGAGCCGCCAGAGGTGAGCAGGGTCTCCGCGTGCGCCAGGCCCAGACTCCGGCTCGTTCCCAGGACCGGGGCACCAGGCACATCGGTGAGGAAGACCGGGGCTGATGCCGGGCTTGGGGAGCCCTCGCCCATCCAGGCCTCTTACGGTTGTCTGCTGGGAGAGAAGCCTCTAGCTTTCGGGGGCCAGAACCCTCATTCAAGGCTGACGGGCGGCATCGGAAACACGGATGGGGGCCACGCGTGTCCGAGGGGGAGCAGCCCCTTCCACCCAGAGCCAGCCGGGTGGAGCCCGGGGAGCCCTGCCAGGTGGTGCACAGTACTGAACACGATGCCCGCCCGGCCACTTTGCTGTTCCTCAGGCAGCGTCCACGGCCCAGACGCAGAAGAGCCGGGCCTGGGAAGTCTGGGGCCCGGCATGGGGCCAGCAGAGGGACGGGAAGTGCCCGAGGCAGCCTGGCGCGGTCCCTGCCCTTGACAGCCATGGTGGCGACCCCGGCCCCCTCCTGCGTCCGGGCCGAAGGCCCTCCGAGCGGCCCACTGCTCCCGGTGGAGAACGTGAGGCACGGTGGCTTGGAGCGGACGGCAGGGCGCGCCGGCACCCACACCCCGCTGTTTGCCAGCCCGCCGGCCTGACTCAGCCTTCCAGGAACCCGGGCCAGGCTGTTTGTTTTTGTTCGTTGAGAAGAAGGGGACTGGGGGTTGAGGAAAGGTTCCTGGCCTGCTGGCATCTTGCTCTCGTTACATTTTCTTCTTTGAAGACAGCGGGGGGTTGTAAAAATCAGGTGGGGTGTCGTGGGACCAAATGCCTTGGGGGCCCGTGCCATCCCGGAGACCGCAAAGGACACCCGAGCTCCGCGTGTGCTCGGGAATGGGCACCCGGCACTCACAGTCACTGGCCTTGGGGTGGTGGGAGTCCCAGGGGAGACGGGGTCTGGAAGGGATTTCTTCAGTTCCATCCTGTTCCTCACCTGTCCTTAGGGTGGCCACGTGATTGTCATGTTTTTACTTTAACGGTAAGCATGTTTTGGAATTGCATAGACCCTGGTCTCGACCGTGCTGTGTCCTCACTGTGTGTCCTGGGGGCCGAGAAGTCACCCCACCCCGGCTCTCTGTGACCGTCCCTGACGGTGGGCAGGTCAAGGGCCAGGTGCGACATGGCCCCAGAGCATTTGGGTCTCCCGTCCTGGCCCATCTGTGGGCTCTGAATTTGTGGGCTGGATCTGCCCAGAGCTGAATTTGCTCTGAATCTGTGGGCTCGATTCTTTTTTTTTTTTTTTTTTTTTTTAAGTTTATTTATTTCCGAGAGGGAGAGAGCGCGAGTGGGGTTGGGGCAGGGGCAGAGAGGAGGAGACAGACTCCCAAGCAGACTCTGAGCCCTCAGCCAGGTCCTGACGCGGCGCTGGCACTCGTGAAGTGCGACCGCGACCTGAGCCGAGATCGAGAGTCGGCTGCTCAACCGACTGAGCCACCCAGGCTCCCCGGACACCACATGAGTCCTAATCCCAGGTGGGCTTCATGCCCCCATGGCTGATGGACCCCCCGCCCAGGCACAGCTTTGCCTGTCAGGTTCTTGGTTCCCTTGGACCAGACTCAGGTGCTCAGTCTCTGCCGGGTGTGACTGCGGTTGGGGACGTGGGACGTGTCCTTGCTCTGTTTATCTGTGTGATGGGAATTCTAGCCTGTTGCTCAAACGAACCAGCTGGCGGGCAGCAGGGAGGGGGCAGGAAGACCACGTGGTGCCCCCCCCCCCCGGCCGGAGACCGGGTCAGGGGGCTCGGGGAGGCGCTTCCCCCCCCCACGTCTTGTCTGCAGGCTCATGTCCACTGTCCCCTCCAGCTGCTCCTGCCCCGCGGGCCGTGGACGGGCGTCGAGGACCCCGTGTCCTCTCTCTCCAGCACCCCGCTCCTCGTCAGCTACCAGGTGAGCCAGGCCTTCTCCCCAGCCCTGCCCCCCTCTTGTAGGGACTAGAACGCTCAGAGGGTTAACCCTTTGGGAGCAAGACCTGCCCGTTTTACAGATGGGGAAATGGGCCCTTGGGAGGCAGCACACTGGGGGCGGGTGGGCCACTCCCCACCCCTCTTGTTCACTGGCCTGGCTGCCCCTTGGGGGAAGGCCGGCCGTGCTGGGCAGGACAGGGCCATCCAGCCCTGACCACAGCTCCCGCACCGACCTTCAGTCTCAAAGTCAGCCTGAGGAGGAGGAGGAGGCAGAGGAGGAGGAGGGGGACGAGCTGGGCCACGCAGAGACCTACGCCGACTACGTGCCCTCCAAATGTGAGTGCCCTGCCCTGCGAAACCCCGGCAGGGGTGGGGGGTGGCTGTGGGCTGGCCTTGGGGCCACTTCTGTAATCCCTGCTCGGCACAGCGCCTGAGACAGCACGGAGCGTACCATGAAAAGCCCACTTCCTCCCCGCGTAGGATTGTGCGGATCTGTCCCGCACCCCTTTGTGTGAAGCACGGATAGGTCCCCCCCCCCCCCCCCGCAGCCAACCCTGAGACTCCGACCACGCCCCTGACCCGTCCCTGGCCACACTCCTGACTTGCCCCCGGCCCTGCCTCCGCAGCCAAGATCGGGAAGCAGCACCCTGACCGCGTGGTGGAGACTAGCACACTGTCCAGTGTCCCACCGCCAGACATCACCTACACCCTCGCCCTGCCCGCCTCGGACAGCGGGGCCCTGTCTGCCCTGCAGCTGGAGGCCATCACCTACGCCTGCCAGGTAACCTCGGGCCCCCACCCGGCCCACGTCCCGCGTGGGGGCCTCCTGCCGGGCCCTGACCGCCATCCCTTGGCCCGCAGCAACACGAGGTCCTGCTCCCCAGCGGGCAGCGGGCCGGCTTCCTCATTGGCGACGGTGCGGGCGTCGGCAAGGGGCGCACGGTGGCTGGCATCATCCTGGAGAATTTCCTGCGGGGCCGGAAGAAGTCACTGTGGTGAGTGTGCCGTCCAGCCCCGCGCACGTGGGCAGGGAGGGGAGGGGGCGCCATGGCACCCACCGGCCCTCACCCCTAGGTTCAGCGTCTCCAACGATCTCAAGTATGACGCGGAGCGCGACCTTCGGGACATCGACGCCCCCGGCATCGCGGTGCACGCGCTGAGCAAGGTGGGTGGGGTGGCCCCCTCCTCGGGCGGGGTCCCGGAGTGAGCCCGGCTGCACCCCCACGCCCGCCTCTCTCCCCCAGATCAAGTACGGCGACAACACTACCTCAGAGGGCGTCCTCTTTGCCACCTACTCCGCCCTGATCGGGGAGAGCCAGGCCGGCGGGCAGCACCGCACGCGCATCCGCCAGATCTTGGAGTGGTGCGGGGAGACCTTCGACGGAGTCGTATCCTGAACCAGAGGGGGCGGGGCGGGGGCGGGGCGGGGGCGGGGGCGGGGGCGGGGCTGCGCAGTACGGGGACCTCCCTCCCCTCCTCCCGTCCCGGATGCCAGCACGCCACCCGCTGGAAGGCATTCCCGGCAGGACGCTCGCCCTCAGTGCCCGCCCTTGTCCTCTTGCGGTCTGGCTCGGCGGCGTCCCGGCTCCTCCGGCGAGCTGGACCGCGACCACAGGCGCGGGGGCGCCGAGGGGCCCCAGGGCGGGAAGGTGCCTGTGGCCAAGGAATGGGGCAGAGGGCGCTTCCTTCCTCTGCCCCCCTCCTCCTCTCCCTCCCCTCCCTCCCCTCCTCTTCCTCCCTCCTCTAAATCCTCCCCCTCCTCCTCCCTCCTCCTCTTCCCCTCCTCCCTCTCCTCCCTCCACCCCTCCTCTTCACCCTTCCCCTCCTCTTTCCTCCTTTGCCTTCCCCCTTCTCTTCCTCTCCTCCCTCTTTTTCCTTCATCTTCGGCCTCCCCCTCCTTCTTCCTCTGCCTCCCCCTTCTCTTCCTGCCTCCTCCTCCTCCCCCCTCCTCCCTCCTCCTCTTCTCTTCTCTCTCCCCCCTCTTCCTCTCTCTCCCCCCTCCCCCCCCTCCTCTTCCTCACCCTCTCCCTCCCAGTCGGTTGTGGGCTCCATGCAGGTGGGCAGGCCAGGCTGGGCCAGCTGGAGGACAGCTGGGCCAAAAGCCAGGCTGCTGGGGTCAAGGAGCTCTGCTGACCGGTTGGTCAGTTGAGGGGTATCCGTACCAGTATTGGCTCCAGATCCTTCCCGACTGTGGCAGGAACTTCACGGATTGGAGGAGTTTCTACCTTTCTCTTCTCCCTTGGAATTTAGAAAGCTTGGTTTTGTGCTTCTCCCAAACTACAGAAAAGCGAGGGGGGGACCCGTACAGACAAGAGCAGGACAGTCTGTTGTGGGTCGTGTGTGAGCCGTTGAATCACACACGTCAGGCGCCAGCACACGCCCCTGTCTCCCCTGGTGAGGTGCCGGGCGGGGGCCACGGTTTTTCCTGGATTTCTGCACTGGCGCCTGTGGAGGGTCCCCTGAGCCCACCCCACCCCCTCCCCCGCCAGGGAGTCTGCCCCGTGGTGCGCACAGCGGGCTCGGCACTCCTCACGGTGCTCGGGGGCCCGGCCTGGCCCCCACCGAAGGGCGCTCATCTTCCTGTGCACTGTCCCCAGGGCTGTCCCCGTCCTCCCCGCCTGAGCCTGGGTATGTCTGCACATCACGTACCGTGCCGCCCCGTCTCCGGGGCCTGGAGGCGGCTTCCGGCCTCTCTCTCTGGGTCATAAACAACCCTGAGTGACTGGGCCCGGCCAGGGTGCCCCGTCACCCCTTCTCACTTTCCTTGGGCCCGTTCCCAGAAGTGGGGTGACCGGCCCCAGGGCCGCCCGGCACTCTCCAAAAGTCCTCCTCTCTCCTGGTCCCGGTCACAGATAGGAAGAGGGACACCGGCCCCGTGTGTCCTTCCCGCTTATATGGGCGAGCTCCCGGGTTTACCGCCGTCAGATGCCAGCTGTCCTATGGAGCAAGTCTCTTGTGCCGAACCGGCGCCGGAGGGCGCTGTGCTTGCCGTGCGACAGCTCGCAGAGCCTGGGGCGAAGGCCCCACACAGCCTGGGGCAAACGACGGCCGGCCCACCTGGAGGCTGTGCCTGTGCGCTCACCTCCACGCTCCTGTTTCCCAGTGTCGCTCCCGCAGAGCCGCGTAAAGCGGGCTTCACGTGAGGCGTGTGCGTGCCCGCGCGCGTGTGTGAGGAGAAGCGTGTCTTGTGTTTAGAACACCTCGGTGGCGCGCGTCCTCGCCTGTAACTGGTTCCTTCCCTCTTAAAATACAAAGACCTTCCCCGGTGCTCTGCCTCGTCGAGCGTCTCCAGGATCTGTGAGAAGTTACGCAGAGACCCCACCCCCCCCCGGGGCCCGTCGCAACTGGGATGCCTGCCTGCTCCCAGCCCAGCCCTCTTCCTCAGAGACCCCGTTTCACCTCACCGTGCTCCTTGGCACGGGTGTCTGTGTGTGACTCTGCACCGTCTACCCGGCACGCGTCCTCAGCAGTCCAGAGGGGGCCCTGAGGCTGTTTCCCACTGCCCTGGCGGTGACGTTGCCAGGCTCCCGCCCCGAGGCTGCATACCCCCCAGGCACCTTGCCGAGCTCCCCTTCAGAACGGGGTGGCCTGGGGCATCCGGCCAGGGTCCCCGGGGCTGTCTGTCTCCCAGAACGGTCCTTGACCCCTGCCCGCGCCAGATCGTGTTCGACGAGTGTCACAAAGCCAAGAATGCCAGCTCCACGAAGATGGGCAAGGCTGTCCTGGATCTGCAGAACAAGCTGCCCCTGGCCAGGGTGGTCTACGCCAGCGCCACAGGTGGGGGGCGGCGCCCCGGGGGGCTCGGGAGCAGCTGGTCCAGAGGCAGGGCTTCTCTCCCCAGGCAGATGCCAGACCCGTCCGGGGCTCCCTCTGCCATCTGCCTCCGCGCGCTCGGCACCCCTGGCTGTGAGCCTCCCGGCCCCCGTTCCCGGGCCTCCATTCGAGTCATTCCCGGTGTTCGAGGCCCCTGACCTTGCCGGCTCCCCCAACCCAGGTGCCTCTGAGCCCCGGAACATGATCTACATGAGCCGCCTGGGCATCTGGGGGGACGGCACGCCCTTCCGAACCTTCGAGGAGTTTCTGCATGCCATCGAGAAGAGGTGGGTGCCCTTCCCTGCCCGAGACCGGGGCTGGCGAGGGACCCACAGAGGGCGCTGCTTCTCACGCCCCAGGGCCCAGCGTCAGGTGTGTCTGCTCTACACCCTGGCCTGTGCTCGTCCAGCCACCAGAGGGACCCAAAACTCACTCTTCTGCCTCCTGCTGCCCATCATCACTCCAGGAGAAGGAGCCCCCCTCACTCCTGCTTTTCTTGCATCGCCCCCCACGCCTCTCGGGCCCAGGCAGATGGGAGCACAGGGCCTTTGCGTGTGCTGCCTCCTCCGCTCTCTGTGTGCTTGGCCCTTCCTCACCCTCCAGGGCTCAGCTCCCGGTATCAGCCCCTCCCCGAGTCACTCTTGTTCCGTGGGACCCAGCGTGTGGTCAGGTGGCCCTGTCCTTGTCCGCAGGGGCGTGGGCGCCATGGAGATCGTGGCCATGGACATGAAAGTCAGCGGCATGTACATCGCACGCCAGCTCAGCTTCTCCGGCGTCACCTTCCGCATCGAGGAGATCCCGCTGGCCCCAGCCTTCGAGCGCGTCTACAACCGCGCGGCCCTGCTGGTAAGCAGGGTGGCCGGGCTCTGTGACCACACGGACACGAGTGTGCGTGTCCCTTGGGAATTATGCTCCCGTCCCTTCAGCATCTGTCCTCGCGGGTGCCACGGGGAGTTGGCCCGTCGAGACTCACTCCTGCCGCCAGTTCTCCTGTGACCGTAATGACGGGGCCTCGTTGTTCCCGGAGCTCACGGCCGCTGTCGGCGTCCACGTTTCCGTGCCTGTGGCGTGGCCCCATCTTCATGGGCATTCCTGTGTCGTGGACGGGCTCCTCTGTTCTCACGGTCCCATCTCGCCCACACGGGACAAGCCCTGGGCGTCAGCCCTGACGGTGTTGATGATTTGAACTACAGTTCAAACCTAGTTTGGGCCGTCTGCCCCATCCGCCAGCACTGCTGACACGGGGTGGGGGTGGGGGGTCGTTCTCTCTGGGGCGTCCCGGGCACTGGGGGAGGGGGGGCAGCATCCCCGGCCCCACCCACTCGATGGGGTCCCCAGTCGTGACGGCCACAGTTGTCGCCAGGCACGGTCCTGGGTGAGACGCCCGGTCTGAAGTGTCAAGAGCCAAGTGGCTGCTGGCAGAAGGCGGTCACTGCAGGTGTCCCCACCCCTTAGCAGAAGCAGCGTCTCCTCGCCTCCCGCGTGGAGTCTGCCATCCTCACCGTGGCCTCGCCAGAACCACACGTTTTGGTTTTCTGACATTTCTTACTGTTTGGTACCAGCAGCACCTCTGTGTTGCTCTGCTTACCACCCCCTCGCCCCCCGCGATGAATCCCAGCCGGGATGGGAGCCGGGTGGCGGGGAGCGGCCGGGCCGCAGCGAGCTGAGCTGGGCGTGTCCTTGCAGTGGGCCGAGGCCCTGGGCGTGTTCCAGCAGGCCGCCGACTGGATTGGCCTGGAGTCCCGCAAGTCCCTGTGGGGCCAGTTCTGGTCGGCCCACCAGCGCTTCTTCAAGTATCTCTGTGTGGCCGCCAAAGTGCACCGGCTGGTGGAGCTGGCCCGGGAGGAGCTGGCCCGGGACAAGGTGAGCCGCCGGCAGGCACAGCGCCCAGGTCGGCGGGGCCGGCGAGGCGCTCTTCCCTGGTTGCCTCGAGAGCCGGGCAGGGCTTAGGGCTTTGCGGTTACACCAGGAGCCCTGCACTCTTGTGTGGCTGGGCCGAGTCTGTGAGGACAGAGCGTGGCCTGGAAGGTTCCAGTCCTGCCTGACCCAGCCCCCCTGAAGCAAGTGACAGGCATGGCCGGGCCCCCGGTTTTCCACGTCCAGGCAGGGCTGGCAGGAGCCAGGGCAGAGGGTAGTGGGAGGGTCCAGGAGGGCTGAGGCTGTGTGGAGTCGCAGGGTAGACTCAGGTGTGTTGGGGGCCTGGCAGCCAGCAGGACACCAGGGGCGGAAAGAGAAAGAAACTGAGGCCAACTTGGTTTCTGACGACCAGGGGCTTCCCTGTGGGCCCCTCTGGGGCCACGCTCCTGGGCTGGCCAGTGGGAGTCTCAGAGCCCAGCTCACCCCCGACCTCCCCCCACTCCCCAAGTGTGTGGTCATCGGGCTGCAGTCCACGGGTGAGGCTCGGACCCGGGAGGTGCTGGACCAGAAGGACGGGCAGCTCGATTGCTTTGTCTCCGCCGCTGAGTGAGTGATGCTCGAAGCCCCCAGGGTGGGCGGGGACGGTCCCCCCCCCCCTTGCGCCCCCACCCTCCGTTCTCCCTACGTGGCAGCCAGTGCCCTGTGACCCCAGCCGTGAGAACCCAGGTGTGCATCTGCTCAGACACTGCCCCAGCCCTCAGAGACGACAGGCCGGGACGATGAGCCACGGGTGACCCCAAGGCTCAGAGGGCGCCAGCAAAGGGACCTGGGATTTCGGAACAAGGCTTCCAGGTGCCCATCCGCCGCATGGCTGCAGCACTGTTTCAAGGACAGCGCGGCTTTTAGGAACTAGCCTTTGGGCATCCTAAAGCTACAGGCCTCTCTTCCCAGGGCTGGAAAGCCTCCTGGGCCCAGGGCCCCTCAGAGGTGGTTAGTCTGCGCACAGAGCCCTTGATGGCTGGAGGAGGGAGCCCCACTCAGGGCCCCACCCCACGCCCAGGCCCTCACAGCGAAACTGTGGCCCTGGGCCTACCCTCACCCTGCACCCCTGCAGTCTCCACACCCTCCCTCCCTGCCGCCACCCCCCCCCCCAGTCCTCACACCCTCCCTCCCCGCCCCTGCCTGCCTTCTCCAAACCCCAGGCGCCCTCCCCAGAGCTACTCCAGGTGCGATTTCTCTTGTACTGGGAATAATTTTGCTTCTTGATTTTAGGGGTGTCTTTTTGTCACTAATTCAGAAGCACTTTCCTTCAACCAAAAGAAAGCGAGAGAGAGGAGTCGGCAGTAAGAGAAAACGTAAGCTCCCCCCACACCCCCCAGCCTCTGATCTCTCTCCCATCTCCCATGCACAGCCTGGCTTGAAATCCTCCCTGGTCTCCCTCCCGTGCTCACTCGCTCATTCCTCTGCCCCACCGTCCCCTGTCTGAGCAAGCATCGACCCCTCTGCTGCTCGCTGCAGAGCCAGGAGGGTTCTGTCTCTGAGCAGGCCCAACTTGGGCGCCCCCATGTCCCCCCCACCGCCCCCACCGCCACCCACATGTCCAGGGGGCAGCAGGTGCAGAGGCACTCGGCACAGCTTCCCAAGAGGAACCCCGTGGGTGGCAGCCTCCAGGGTGCACTCGCTGCACGGGAGACGCAGACCCCAGCAGGGCCTCTCCTCGGCCTCCCAGTTGGCCAAAGACCAAACCCCGCTTTCGCGGGACGGCGCGGCTAGCTCGTCCTCGGGCAGCAGCCACCTGTGGTCCCCAGCGTCGCCCTCGGATGGGGGAGCTTAAGACTCTGGTTCTCGGCCTCGCGCTCCCTAGGTGGAAACCAGCCCGGCGCCCCCACCGCGCTAGCTCGTGGGCCACGATGGGGCTCAGGAAGCGCATCCCAGGAGGGAGGTCACCCTCCCGGCGGTGCCTGCATGGGCTGCTTTCCAGCAGAGGCTGGGCATCGGCTCACTGTGGGAAGCGAGGCTCAGAGAGGCCAGGCAAGCCAGCTGAGGTCACACAGCCGGACGCGGGGCATCCCCGACTACGGCAGCGTACATAAGGTGCCTAGACCACCGTCCCCTCGGGACCTGGGTACGTCCTTTGGCCGACCCAACCAGGCAACCAGGGTTGCCGTGAGAGGTCAGGCACCTGGCCTCCCCAGGCACCAGCCAAGAGTAAACTGAAGCGTCAGGAAGTCAGACAGGGACGTTAAAACTGCTTTGCACCACGTCCCGGCTGACGGCAGGACCCGGGAGAGCAGCCCAAAGCCGGACGGAGCAAGAGGCTCAGGCCACTCGGGTCCCGGCACGTGGGTGTGGCCCTGGACTGCCCCCTTCCCCTCCTGAGGCGTCGCCGTGAGCTGGGCCCCTCAGGAGGGAGGAGCGGGCTGGGCCTCCATGAGCCTGGTTCCTCCTGTGCAGGGCGGCCACGGGGCCGTGGGGCCAAGGCGCCCAGGCTGGTGTGCGAGGTGGCAGGCGTGATCCGGATCAGTGACGACAGCAGCACCGAGTCAGATGCCGGCCTGGACAGTGACTTCCACTCCTCCCCTGAGTCCGTGCTGGATGACGACGTAGTCATTCTGGACGCCATCGGGCTGCCGGCCGATGACCGCGGTGAGGCCCGCAGCCCAGCATTTGCCACCTCACAGACAGGGGAGTCGGGCTCAGAGAGCCATCAGGGCCACGCGCCTGGCCTGAGGCAGAGGGGGTTCACACCAGCAGCCTGGGGTGAGAGAACATTCCAGACCCCTACACCCCCGTGCACGCGACTGTGCCCCACTCCTCAGGGACCCCTTCACTGCTTCCAGTGGGGCTGTGGGCAGGTGGGCTGGCTGGTACCCCCTGACCTCTGGCCCTGCAGGGCCCCTGTGCCCCCTGCAGCGAGACCCACACGGCCCCGGTGTCCTGGAGCGTGTGGAGCGGCTAAGGCAGGACCTCCTGGCCAAGGTGCGGGCGCTGGGCCGGGAGCTGCCCGTCAACACTCTGGACGAGCTCATCGACCAGCTTGGGGGCCCCGAGCACGTGGCTGAGGTGAGCTTCCACGGGGCCCCCTCGTAGCCACCCCAGAGACCCCGCACAGCACCGTGATGTGGGGTTAGAGCTGGGAAGACCCCAGGTCCAGCATCCAGTGTGCAGCCCAGGAGGCCGGGCCGGCTGGTGGTGGACTCCCCTCGTACAGCCGCTGTCGCCCTGCCCCCTGCTCCCCAGCCCGGCCTGGCACCCACCTTCCCCACACACCCCCGTGTGCTCTTAGTCCCCAGGCCTGTCCCCCTGTGTCTCCTCCCTATGTTCCCCACCTGCAAACTGTCCCCTTTCTTGGGATGTCCCTGTGGTGAGAGCCCAGGCTCTGGTTTTGCCCCACGGAGCAGGTTTATAATAGAAGACGTGGGACGGAGTGAAAATCCTGCTGTCTGCCCCTGGGCGGCCCGGGCCTGGCACCAAGGCTGTCCCAGCCCAGGGTCCACAGTGTCCCTAGCACACACACACTCAGGAGCTCCGGGCACCCAGGCAAGGGGCCAGGGAAACAGGCATGCGGGGGCCAGTCCCTGACGGCCTCACCGGCTGACTGCTGTTCCCCCCTCCCCCACCCCAGATGACTGGCAGGAAGGGCCGTGTGGTGTCCAGGCCCGACGGGACAGTGGCCTTTGAGTCTCGGGCAGAGCAAGGCCTCTCCATCGACCACGTGAACCTCAGGGAGAAGGAGCGCTTCATGAGTGGGGAGAAGGTGGGGGCATGAGGCCGGGGCCCGGGGGGCGCAGGGGATGGGCTGTGTCAACAGGTGCCCCCCGTGTGGGGGGAGCGGGTGGGGACCCCGCGTGACCAGGGAGGTGCAGAGTTCCTGAGGGGCTGGCCCCAGGACCACAGCCCATCGCGGCCCCCGCTGGGCGTGTGCGTGCACGAGTGCCTGAGCGGGGCGCCCACAGGCCTCCCTGGCCGTCCCAGCCTCCGGTCACTGTCACGCTGCTGTCACTGCCCAGGGGCCGCTGTGAGGCCCTCCGCTGGAACTCAGTGTGGGCTGCTCCTCTCCACCCAGGGCAGGCCAGGGGTGGCCCACGGTCCGTTCTGAGCCCACGTGGGCTCCCCCACGGCCACACACCTACTCCTCCCGTACTCCCCTTAAACGAGTCCCAGTGACCCACGTGAGGCGCGCGAGGCACAGAGGAGCAGGCAGGGTTCCGACTGTCCCGTCCGTGTCCCCCAGCTCGTGGCCATCATCTCCGAGGCCTCCAGCTCTGGCATCTCCCTCCAAGCGGACCGCCGCGTCCAGAACCAGCGACGCCGGGTGCACATGACACTGGAGCTGCCCTGGAGCGCGGACCGGGCCATCCAGCAGTTCGGTGAGTCCCACCCCGGGCAGCCCCGCCCCCGGCCGTCCCGTCCCCCTCCCGCGGTCCCTGAGAGTCCTCCTCCGCCTTCAGGCCGGACCCACAGGTCCAACCAGGTCTCTGCCCCCGAGTACGTCTTCCTCATCTCCGCGCTGGCCGGGGAGCGAAGGTTCGCCTCCATCGTCGCCAAGCGGCTGGAGAGCCTGGTGAGCGGGGCTGGGCGGGCTCCCCCGGGGCGGGGGGGGCGCAGGGCGGCGCCAGGAGGAGCGGGACAGCTCCTGACGGCCTTCCCCATCCGGGGCAGGGGGCTCTGACCCATGGGGACCGCCGCGCCACTGAGTCCCGTGACCTGAGCAAGTACAACTTTGAGAACAAGGTACCTGGTCAGGGGGAGGGGGGCAGGAGGGGATGTGTCCACGCCCAGGGTCCCCTAACGCCCCTCCTCTCTGCACTCAGTACGGCGCCCGGGCCCTCAGCTGCGTCCTCACCACCATCCTGAGCCAGACTGAGAACAAGGTGCCGCTGCCCCAGGGCTACCCCGGAGGAGATGCCGCCTTTTTCCGGGGTGAGCTGGGAATGAGTGAAGGTCTCTGCGGTGTGGGGCCAGCTTGACCCGGAGCAGTCTGGAGCACTGGGATTGGCAGACTGGATTTGTGTCCAAAGACCCCCACTTCCGCACAAGCTTACCGAGGGGGCACTGGTGGCAGGGCGGGCACCCCGGGCTGGCTGGAGGGCTGGCACGGGGCAGAAGACATTCGAGGCCCCCCCTTCTGCAGATATGAAGCAGGGCCTGCTGTCGGTTGGCATTGGTGGGCGTGAGTCCCGGTCTGGCTGTCTGGATGTGGAGAAGGGTGAGTCCTCCACGCAGAGCCCCCCCCCCCGCCTCCCCAAATCCATGGGAAGGCCCCCACACCTCCCAGGCAAAGCTCCCGGGGCCCTGCTGGGGCTCCCGACGCCCTGAGCTCCCCCCCGCCCCCCCCAGACTTCTCCATCAAGTTCTTGAGCAACCCCCCACCCCCAGACTGTTCCATCACCAAGTTCCTGAACCGCATCCTGGGGCTAGAGGTGCACAAGCAGAACGCGCTGTTCCAGTATTTCTCCGACACCTTCGACCACCTCATCGATGTGGACAAGAAGGAGGGCAAATACGACATGGGCATCCTGGGTGAGGGCTGTGGCCTCCCCGGGGCGGGGGCCTGTGGGGGGTGGGGGTCTCCAGAGCCCGAAATGGCCCTGACGGTGTTGCCCCTGTCCCTGCTCCAGCCTCCTAATGGAGGGACTGTGGCCATGCTGGGGTGATGATCCCCACCCCGGTGAGCAACTGGGAGGGCCCTGGAGGGGCGGGACTTGGGGCACCAAGAAGACTCCGTCTCGGGCAGGGGGGCTGCTTCAGCCTAGTGCCGTTCCCTGAGGACCAGAAGGTTTTATTTAGGCCTGAGGGGTGTATCCACATGCTCCCCGTGCTGGTGGTGAGCCTGGCACGTTTGCTCTCCTCATACCAAAGGAACCTGACGGCTGATACCCCACAGCAGGGGCCGGGGGGGGGGGGGGGGGGGTCACAAGCCCTCCTGAGAGAGACCAGAGTCTGTATTTCCAGCTTCGAGGACCAGTCTCTGCCCGAGCGTACAACTTGGCCGTGGTAGTGAAAGGACAGACCACGGGAAACTGAGTGGTCACAGCTACGTGCTGGCCAATAAAACTTTTTATTTATAAAATCGGCGGCAGGTATAGTTTGCTGACTCCTATGTAACCATCCTCACGAGAGCCTTGCAGAGCTGGGGCCCTGAGGGGCATGTTGTCTGTAGTCACATCTAGTGTGAGTGTCCAGTGGGGGCTGGGGAGGCGGCCTGGACCCCAGGCCACCACGGGAGGGGCCGCTTGCCATCCGGGCCGTCTCTGCCGGGGGAGCATCCACTGCACTCCCTAGTGGACATCTCTGGGGTGTCCCCGAGAACTTGGGACGGACGGCTCCCGAAAGCCCAGAGCCTGGGAGCCTCGTGGCCCCCAGATGGGAGGGTCTCACCCCTGCTCGTCCTCTCTGCAGACCTGGCTCCAGGCGTCGATGAGATCTATGAGGAGAGCCAGCAGGTGTTCCTTGCCCCTGGGCACCCACAGGATGGGCAGGTGGTCTTCTATAAGGTGAGTGGGCGCTAAGCCGCCCAGCACGTGCAGGCCCGGTCCCAGCACCCCTCACCCCGCTCTGAGCCCGCATGCTCTTGCAGATCAGCGTGGACCGCGGCCTGAAATGGGACGAGGCTTACGCCAAGTCCCTGGAGCTGACGGGCCCCCACGACGGCTTCTACCTCTCCTACAAGGTGGGTGGCTCGGGGGGCCCCCAACATGTCCCCAGGGGCGGGACCCCAGCCGATGGGGAGGGGGAGGGGAGGGGCAGGGAGGGGCAGGCAGCATCGCCCCCACCTCCCCACCTCCCGCGCACCCCTGCCCAGGTCCGGGACAACAAGCCCAGCTGCCTCCTGGCGGAGCAGAACCGCGGCAAGCACTTCACGGTGTACAAGCCTAACGTGGGCCGGCAGAGCCAGCTGGAGACCTTCGACAGCCTGTGCCGGAAGTTCCACTGGGTAGGTGCCGGCTGACGGGCCGGGGGGGGGGGGGGGTGCCTGTGCCCCCTGGCGCACGTGCTCCCCTTTCCGCAGGTCCCCAGGCCAGCCCTCTGTGCCCAGCCCACCCGGGTGCCGGTGCAGGAGGAGCAGGCCTGGGGCACCGTGGACCTTAGCTTCCCGCTCGTGCGCTGGGAATCGTGGATGGTCAGCCCATGCGGGTGGCTCACGCGGCCGTGTGTCCCCAGGTGACAGCGGAGGAGGCCAGGGAGCACTGGGAGAACAGCTACGCCTTCTCGCTGACGCACTGCAGCCACACCGCATGGTGAGGGCCGGGGTCGGACTGGGACGGGGGCGCGACAGCTTTGCACGGCCTGGCCCTGGCCTCTCTGCAAAGCACGTGTACGAGGAGGGTCCCTACAAATGGCACAGGCCAAAGGGGGTGGGGGGGCCGCGTTGGGCGTCCGGGGCGTTCAGGGAGCTCGGAGGCGGCGAGCAGGACGGTGCGTGGGGCCCGTGGGATCCGAGCCTCCCCTCCCCCGCCCCGGCGCAGGAACCGGCACTGCCGGCTGGTGCAGGAGGGCAAGGACTGCGTGCAGGGCCTGCGGCTGCGGCACCACTACATGCTGTGCGGGGCCCTGCTGCGCGTGTGGGGCCGCATCGCCGCCGTCATGGCCGACGTCACCAGCAGCAGCTACCTGCAGATCGTGCGCCTCAAGACCAAGGACCAGAAGAAGCAAGTCGGTGAGCAGGTGGGCACGCCAGAGGGGCCGGGCGGGAGCAGGCACCGCTTCAGAGGCCCTGACCCGCCCCGGCCCCCAGGCATCAAGATCCCCGAGGGCTGCGTGCGCCGCGTGCTGCAGGAGCTACAGCTCATGGACGACGACGTCAAGCGCAAGCACGCGCGGGGCCGGGGCCTCCCCGCGCCACCGCCGCCGCCCGCCCTGCGCCCACTCGAGCTGCCTTGCGGCCCCGGCGAGGTCCTGGACCTCACCTACAGCCCGCCGGCCCAGGCCTTCCCGCAGCCCCCGCCCTTTGCCTTCCCGCCCCCCGACCCCGTGCCGGTCCCCGGCGGCCTGCCCCTGGGCGCCCCGGACTCCGCAGCCGACGCCGCCGCCGCGGCCTTGGCACACCAGCGCCGTGACATCAACTTCAAGGAGGTGCTGGAGGACATGCTGCGCTCCTTCAACGCCGGGCCTGGCGCCGGGGCGGCCGGAGCGCCCGCGGGGAGCGGGGGGCCCGAGCGGCAGAGCGTCATCCAGTTCGGGCCCCCCTTTCCCAGCTCGTAGGCCCGGCAAGCGGCCCACAGCCGGCGTCCGAGGGGAAACTTACTTATCTGCAATACGCACGTCTCCGTGGACTCGAACTTCTCTCCTGCCGGCCTGGGTGGCGGGCGGGTGGTGAGCCGGGGCCCAGGGCCCCCCTGCTGACTTCCGGGGAGGGGCTGCCGCCCCCCCCCCCCCCCGCCCCCAGCTTCCAGAGGCCTCCACTGTAGTGCCTTCCCTACCGGGCAGACCCCTCAAGATGCTGCCCGCCCTTCGGGGCCCTCCCAGGCAGCGCAGGTCCCACTCAGGATGTCGCGGGGTCCAGGCTTGGGCAGGGCCCGGGGGTGAGGGGCACACCCTGCCCGTGCCTCTGCCCTCTCCTGCCCTCCAGGCCTAGGCAGGAGCTCCCCATCCCACCTCACCCCACCCACCCTCAGGGCCTGGTCTGACCAGAAACCCCTGAAATCCACAAAACTGGGTGGCCCCAAGAGCTGGAAACTCAGGAAACCCCAGGTGCTCAGGGCCCTGCCTTCTCTGGGGGACTCCATGGGACAGACCCCACCCCCATTAATATATGCAATTCTTCCCCACTCTCTCTGCTCCCTAAATTATTGCCCCGCCCTCTCTCCCAGGCCCCAGAACCTGCCGTGGAGCTGGCGGTGTGGGTGGGTCCCTGGTTTCTATGTGTATTTATAATTAATGCAGGTGTACATATGTAAAGAGATCTTTTTTTAAATATATGTGCCTTTTCACTACCTGCCAGATTGTCTGCTTCTCCAGCCTGCAGAGACTATGGGGAGAGGAAGGCACGGTGTGTCTCCTCCAGGAACGTTTAGCGGATGCCCACGGCGGCCCCACTCAGAGGAGGTCGAGGGGGCCGTTGCCTGTGGAGGGAGCCAGGCGGGTGAGACCAGCCCACTCCTCTCCCAGACCCGCGGGAGGCCGAGGCCCGGGTAGAGGTCTAGGACCAGGCTGAGGAGACAGACCCACGCTACAAGGGGCCGTTGTCTACGGTGTCTTCCTGGCACCAGCGTGGCAGGCCAGCTGCCTTGGCCCAACCCGTGCCAGCCCTGCTGTGTCTTGGGCCAGTCACTGGTTGCCTCCTGCCTGCCGGGGAGACCCAACCCCCCCCCCCACCCCGACACCCCGGGACACTCAGGGTGGTGGTGCTCTCCAGAGCAGTTCCCCTAGTCTCTGGTGTGCACAGCTGCGGCCCCTGCTCTGGTTTATTCCCAAGGCTCCCTCACGGTGTTGGTTCAGGTGGGTGGGGTAGCCCAGGACAGGAGGGCCAAGAGCTGGGCCCTGGGGAAGGCAGGAACGCACGCCAGGCCCTTCCCGGAAGCCACGGAAGCACACCCGGGTCTGGTCCTCAGGTCAGAAGGGTCTCCCACCAGCCAGGACGTGGACAGGTGAGGAGCCGGGAGACCCAGGGGAAGCAGCTCTAGGGTGGCTGGGGTTCTCAGCCTGGCTACTGCAGCCCTCCAGCCCCGTCTCTCTGCTGCTGACCTTCACTGGAAACTGGTGGGGGGGGGGGGGGGGGGGGAGGAGGGACAGGACAGACCCAACTGCTCTCCAGCCATGCCGTCCTCTACGCCCTTGCCAGGATGGCCCCAGGCAGCTACAGGCAGGAAGCTGTGACCATGCCTCCCAGGCCCCCCAGACCGTGGATGAGCCTTGGCCTGCAGGACTGATGGCCTCAGGCTATTCCCACCCCTTCCTGGGGCGGGGGACTGTAGATAACGCGCCCCCCCCCCCCCCCCCCCCCCCCCCCCGCTGCACCAGATGAGGCCCCGTGGGCAGGCCCGGATGCCCTGGCTCAGTGTCCAACAGTGAGGCCTGTGTAGTGCATGGGCCCTGCCTGGCACGGCTCTGTGCCCAGACCAGCTCGGCCTGATGCTCGGCCCGCCCCGCGTGCCTAGTCCCTCCAGTGGGCAGAGCCACGAGGCCCCAGCCCCCTTGGCCTCCCACCTAGGCGCTGGGGAAGACCGGCCACAGGCAGGCCCTGAGCAGCGGGCTGATGCCCTGGATGAGTCACAGCCAGCAATTCCTGTCGCCTCCCACAGGATCAGCCTGTGCCCAGCAGGCGCGGCTGCTAAGATTAGCGGGCGCAGACGCGGCCCTAGGAAGCCAGAGAACTCCTGAACTCCCAAGAGCCCGGGGAGCCACCACCACCCTCCTGCCCCTGAACCAGAAGGCCCCCGGGGCAAAAGGCTTCCCCGCCTACCCCCCAAACCCACCCCAGGGAGGCAGGAACTTGCAGCAGGCCAATTTGTACGTTTATTCCCACAAGATAACCGGGGGGGGGGGGGGGGGGGCGCCGAGCCACGAGCCGGGCCGGGGAACCTTCCTCCGGCAGAGGGTGCACGCCGGGTTCTCGGGTCTGCCCCACCAGCAGGCTGGTTTTCAGGCAGACCGTCACGGGTGCCGGGTAGAAGGCTCCGAGGGGCAGGGGCGGCGCATCCTTGTGGAGCTAGAGGTAGCAGGGCAAGTCCTTCTCGATCACCTGTGGGGGGAAAGGGGGTCAGCGCTGGCCTCTTCCTTGGCCCCCACCCCCCAGCGGGCCCCTGCAGAGGAACCTACCAGGGGCTCTTCCATGGGACCGTACCGCTTCACCACGCAGCCATTCTTGTCAATGAGGAACTGCAGGAAGGGGCCGTGTCAAAACAGGGACCCCGCAGCTCTGGGGGGGAAATGCGGCCCCTGGGGCCGGGGCTGGAGTCCCTTTGGGCAGGGCACTGAGCTGTGGCTGAATAAACGGACCCAGGGGCAGGAGCTGGCCCTGGACACGGTCCTAGCCTGTCCCCCCTTCCCCCTTCTTACCTTGGTGAAGTTCCATTTGATGGCACTAGAAGACAAATGTGAGATCATGAGAAATCTGTGGCGATTGCGGACCCCCCGGGGTCCCTGCGGACCCCCCTGCCCCCTCCTTTGCCCTGCACTCACTTTCCCAAGATGCCCCTCCCCTTGGGCTGGACTTTCATCCACTTCCACAGTGGGTGGGCGTCATCCCCGTTCACACAGATCTTGCTGAACATATCGAACTTGACATTATAGCCAGCAGCGAACTCCTTGATCTCCGCGTTACTCCCTGGTTCCTGGGGCAAGCAGGGGCATTGGGGTGAGTGAGGACAAGCCTGGACTCCCCCTGGTCCCCGCTGCCACAGGCCCGACCCAGATCTTCTCCCCACACCCGCCCACCCTAGTCTCGACCATCCCGACACAGGGACACCTAGGGACACAGCTGGCCAAGTACATACCTGCCTCCCGAACTGGTTGCAAGGGAAGGCCAGGATCCGTAAACCACACTCAGCGTATCTGGCGTGCAGGTCGACAAGCTGAGTATAGTTTACCTCCGTTTTGCCTCATTGCGAGGCCACGTTGGTGACTATGCACACGAAGCCCCTGGAGGAGAGATGGTGCAGTCAGGCCAGGTCAGGGCCATCGACCTTTTCCCCTGCCTCTCCCACCAGGCAGGTATGTACCCACCGGTACTTGTCCAGGTTAACCATGTGTCCATCGATGTCCTTGGCTGAGAACTCGTGCATGGACTGAGCACAGCGCCAGTCGTCTCGGGAGGCACACTGTAAGGCAAGGGCACCATGAGGGGCCTGTGGACCTCGCTGCCACCTGGCCCATCGCCCAGCTCGGGGTCCCCAGAGGAAGGACTCCCAGGCGGATCCGTGCCAAGAAAACCATGTCCCCGAGACAAGGAAAAACTGAGGACTCCTCCTCCTCGAAGGCGCCCGCCGCTTGCGCGGCAGGGCGCATTTGACAGAGGACACTGAGACCCAAAGAGGGTTTGGGACCCCGCCAGGTGGCTCCAGCGGCGGGTGTGGGGGCCCCGCGCGCACCGGATCCCGGGAATCGGCGCTACAGCCGCTATCACAGGTCGCGAGCGCCGCCTGCCCCGCTCTCTCTAGACGCGGCCCCTTCCGTCGGGGGCGCGCCCTCTTGCGCCCGCAAGCCCCAGCCTTCCGCCGCGGGGGGACCCGGCGCCGCCGCCTGCCCGGCAACCGGCGCCGCCGCCCGCGGCGACCCGGGGAGCCGGCGGCTGTGCGGCCCATGCCGGACCGTTTCCGGCCGCGCCTGCGCCCCAGGGCCGCGCCGGGGGGACAAAGGGCCGGTAGCCAGGGCGCCCGGCCGCCCGTCTGTGACGCCACTGCGCGGGGCCCAGGGGAGCACGGGGCGGGGGAGGGGCGGTGACGCCCCGCGGCGCGTGACCCGGAGTTTCCAGCCCACCGGGCGCCTCCCGTTCGCCGGGCCCCGGCCGGGGGCGCCAGCGGCCGAGGGTGCCCAAGCCCCCCCAGCCCCCTCGACGCAACCCGGAGGCGCCCATCGGGGGTCCCTCCTGCCCAGGCCTGCTCCCGAACGCGCCCCGCCCGAGTTCTCCGCGGCCCCGCGCGCCTGCCCAACGGCCCGTCGGCCCGCCTCCGGCGCCCAGCTCACCATGGTGCCGGCCAGGCCGGGTGCGGCCACGGCTCCGCACAGCAGCGCCGGCTTCAGCAGGCGGCACAGGCGGCTGAGGTTCATCGCGGCGGCGGGGGCGCCGGAGGCAGCGACTCCTCCCCTCGCCGAGCCAACCAATGGACGCGCGCCGGCGGGCCTGGCCTCCCCGCCCTAGGCCACGCCCAACAGAGCCCTCACTGGTTGTACGCGCAGGCGGGGCGGACGCGTGGTGACACCAGCCAATGGGAGGCCGGGGTGAGGGGCGGGCGGGGTCGGGGCCGGCCCGGGCTGGGCTGCGGCTCCGCGGCTCTGCGCGACTGCGCATGCTCGCCGGCGGGGAGGGCTGCGAGGTCCGCGCAGGCGGCGCGGCGCGGCGCGTTGGCGAGTTTAGGACGGTTATCCGGCTGGTTGACCTCGGCACCGCGGGATGCCTGACCACTTGAGATAGTACTGGAAACACGTGGTGGGGAGCTCGAACTCCCAGAAATATCGCCCAGCTCTTTGAACACTGGAGGTTTTCTTTTAAAAGTAAATAAAGTCAGTCGGGGTCAGACTCCCGCTCACTGGAGGCTGCGGTGTCGCTGCGGGGGCGCCCCGCCCGTGGGCCCAGAGAAGGCCGGGGACCACCCAGCGGCGAGCGCCCGCCGTTACAAGCAGCGCGTGAGCCCGGGGCCACTAACCAGGCGACGGTTAGCGGGCCCCTGTGGCCGCGAGGACGCGCAGGTGTGTGCGGGGCAGCGGCGGCACACGCCGGGGGAGTAGTCTGCACACAGTGCAGGCGTGCTCGGGCATTTGGCCGAGTCGGTCCAGAAGACGGAACCGCCCTCTCTTGGGAATTGAGCCAAGGAATTCCTCAGCGGCCCGGCCGCCCCCACTCCCAACCCTGCCTGGACTTTGACCTGTGGATGAGTGGGTGTTTTCAGCTTGTGCTACAGCGCACTTCTTATCCCCTTCTCGGATCCTCCCGTGAACCCGTGAACATTGCTGCAGAGACGGGGGGGGGGGGGGGTAGGACTCTCGGCTTGGTTCACTTGGGGGGCGCCAATGAGACCCCCTCCCACCCAGGCTTGCCAAAGGGCAGAGCTGGGGCCCTTGGCCTTGCGCCACGCTTAGAGGTAAAAGTGCAATGAAATGAGGAAGCCCATTCCAACGGCCAGGCCCTGTCTTGCACAATGGCCTTCACGTGGCCTCCTCCCTCCAGTGCGGCTACCAGAGGCCCACTTGTCTGAGTCACCTCCTGGAAGAGAGCCCCCATAGTCCCACCTGGGCAGCCTCACTTCTCAAGAAGGAGCACCCCCCCATCCCCCCACTCCCCACCCCCCGCGCGCCGCCCATATTGCTTCCTCCCTGGAACCGCGGGGTGTCACGGCCACGTTGGGGAAGGACCCTGTCTGGCCCTGGGGGAAGACTGCTGTTTTCACTTTTGCCGCAGTTGTGGCCTATAACTTCGTCATGACGATGGCCCCCGAGGCTGTTGGTTATTGCAGGATGGGCCAGAAAAACAGCTCGGGGGCAACGCCCTTGTGCCCACCCCGCAGGAGGAGAGAGGTGGAGCGAGCTGGCAGCACCCATGTCCTGAGGTGGCCAGAGGCGGAGACAACCACCCACGTGGAGGCCAGCAGGAGCTGCCGGTGGGGCGTCCGGGCTTCACGGCTTCTGCCAGAGACACTCCGTCTCACAGAGGGGGCCGTGGAGTCTTGGGAAAGTCTCAAGGCTCCAGGAAGGCTTCCCTGTGGTGGCCTCAGTTCCTGTGTGTCCCCAGTGAGGGGGCTCAGCTGGCCACTGGCGAGAGGCCTTTTCAAAGCGGAAAGTTTTTTTTTTTTTTTTTTTTTTTTTTTTTAATTTTTTTTTTTTTTCAACGTTTATTTATTTTTGGGACAGAGAGAGACAGAGCACGAATGGGGGAGGGGCAGAGAGAGAGGGAGACACAGAACCGGAAACAGGCTCCAGGCTCTGAGCCATCAGCCCAGAGCCCGACGCGGGGCTCGAACTCACGGACCGCGAGATCGTGACCTGGCTGAAGTCGGACGCCTAACCGACTGCGCCACCCAGGCGCCCCAAAGCGGAAAGTTTTTCTAATTGAGATAAAATTCACATAACATAAAATCCACTATTTTAGCCCTTTTGAAGTGCACACTTTTTTAAGATATTTAAAACGTACAGCCATCTCCGCTAGGTAGTTCCAGAACATCCCATCACCCCAAAGGAAACCCAGTCCCCATCATCAGTCACTCCCTGTCCCCTCCCCCAGCCCCCGGCCCCCACGAGCCCCTTCCTGTCCGTGGAAGAGCCTGTTCTGGAAATTTCACACACGTGGACTCACACCCCGTGTGGCATCTGGTGTTGGGTTCCCTCCCTGAGCGCCGTTGTGTTCGGGGTCCGTCCGCAGGGCGGCGGGTGTGGGCGCCTCGCTCCTGCTCTGCTCGTGGCCAAGTAATGTTCCCATGCGTGGTGGACACAGTGTTTACCTGTTCGTATATTGATGGAATTTGGTTGTTTTGAACTTTTGCCTTTGTAATGCTGTACAAGTGTTTGTATGGGCATACATTTTCATTTTTTAAATTAAAAAAATTTTTTTTCTTTAATTTACATCCAAATTAGTTAGCATATAGCGCAACAATGATTTCCAGGAGTAGATTCCTTAATGCCCCTTTCCCATTTGGCCCATCCCCCCTCCCACAGCCCCTCCAGCAAGCCTCTGTTCCCCATATTTATGAGTCTCTTCTGTTTTGTCCCCCTCCCTCTTTTCGTACACTTTCATTTCTCCTTGGTATGCACCTAGGAGCGGAATTGCCGGGTCAGATGGTAAGTCTCGTTTAACCTTGTGAGCAGCTGCCGGACTGTTTTCCATCACTCCATTTTATATCCCCACCCAGGAGCGTGTGGATGGCGGCCAGAGTTCTGGACTCAGCCTCGGCCACGTGACACAGCATGGCGAGAGGTGCGAAGGAGCAGCTTGCCACTCTGTGTCTCTGTGTCCTGGCGCTGAGGGCACAGTCACTGGACTCTGAATCATCAGAATGATGCTCAGGCCTCGGCAGCCTCTCTGGGGTCCTGAGGCCCCCCTGGCCCCATGAGCCCTTCCTCCTATCTCTTCTGTGCCCTGTGGAACAGCAAGACTACCTAACATCTACACACTCACTACTGTATTCACCTGCCACCCATGCCTGGGCCCTCTTGGGGTACTATCCGGGCCACCTCTCCTTGGGGCCGGCCTCCCCCCGCCCCCAGGTTCCAACAGTCCCGCCTTCTCCCCTTGCCAGATCTGCCTTCACGCCAGCAACCTAGACAGATGCCATTTCTCCCATCTTAAAACCGCTCCTAGCTCCCTCTCCCTCCACTTTGGCCCCCCTCCCCTTGGCATTCACGTCCACATCTCCAACTCCTTTCCTCTCATCCATCCCACCCTGGCCAGGCCCCCTCCTCATCTGCCCTCCTTGGGGTCACCAAGCTCCCGTCCAACCTTCGCATCTGCTCAGACTCAGACTGCTGTTTCGTGGCTTTGATGGTTGCTCTCTCCCTCCTCCTCCTCCAGATGCTTTCTTCACCTGGTTCCAGGGCACCTGGCAACCTCCTACCCCCCTTTATTCTACTAAGGAGCACTCACATAACACTGCTGCTGCCAGGCACTGCCATCATTAGTCAAGCGCCCTGAGAAGTGGGTGCTGTTTTTGTCCCTGTTCTACGAGGCAGGGGGAAGGGAGGCATTTAGGTACAAAATTGTTAAGGGATGTGCCTCGGTTCACACAGCCAGGACTGGAGGCCAGGCCACTGCTTCAGGATCTGTGTCCCGCTCTGTGCCCTTCTGCTGCTTCTTCCTCTCCTCGGCCTCCACATCTTGGCAAGGCTCCAGTCCTGGTCTCGGATCTGTTTGGTGACCGCGCCCAGCCTCCGATCTCCATTGACTCCCACAAGTCTGCTGCACCGCCCCCCCCCCCACCCCCGCCTCCCAACCTTGGACTTTGCCCTGGATTCCACTCATATCCCAAGGTCTCCTTGATCTCTCTCCTTGGACCGCAAGGAGATCATTTCTTCTTTCTTTTCTTTCTTTTTTCTTTATTCTTATTTTTTAAGTAACCTCTATGCCCAATGTGGAGCTCGAACTTCTCCTCTACCAACTGAGCCAGCCAGGTGCCCCCAGAGCCCCTTTCTTTCTTTTTTTTTAATTTTTAAATTTTTAAATTTATTTTTGGGAGACAGAGAGAGACAGAGCATGAACAGGGGAGGGGCAGAGAGAGAGGGAGACACAGAATCTGAAGCAGGTTCCGGGCTCCGAGCTGTCAGCACACAGCCCGACACGGGGCCCGAACCCACAAACCGCAAGATCATGACCTGAGCTGAAGTCACACGCTCAACCGACTGGGCCACCCAGGCGCCCCTCCAGAGCCCCTTTCTAATCTGTCACCCACACCTGTCTCTCCCTGGCCTGTTGGCCCCAGTCAGGGCTGCTCTGTTCTCCCTCTTCCCTCTCTGTCTCTCTCTTCTCCGTGTCCCGTCCATCTGCAAATCTGTGGGCTCCACCTTCAGAATACCAGGACTCTGCCCACTGCTCTGCCCAGGTCATCCTCTCCACCCCTCCTTGGTCTCCCTGCTCAAACACTGAGAGTGACTGACAAAGTTAACCCAAGCCTTTCAACCCAAGCAACAAGGCCTCCCAGGGTTTGCCTCACTGCACTCTTCAACCTTCTGTCCTCCCCTCCCCCCACAGGCCTCCTTGCTGCCAACTCACCAGGCAAAGTGCAGCCTCAGGGCCTTTGCACACACTGTACCTTTTGATAGACCTTTCTATAGACATTCCCACAGCTTCCTCCTTCTCTTTGGGCTTTTGCCAGAGTCTCTCTCGCTCCTTGCCTTCCCTGACCTCCTCCCCATTTGAAACTGAAAGTCTCCCACGTTGCTTAGCGTGGTCTTCTTCCATAGCATTGTCACTTTGTAACATTATCGTCTGTTGTGCTCACCGTTTCTGTCCTGTGTCTCCCTGGAATGTCTGTCTCTGTGAACGTATGGCTCAATGAGAAGCTCCTGATGGGCCTCCAATGGGGCGAGCGCTGAGCTGGGGGCAGGGGTGGATGCGCAGTGGGGGTTGCGGGGAGACACAGGTGGGAGCACCTCATGAGCCCAGGAACTATGCCAGGCTCCTCCCAAGCACAGCCGTCCCTTTAGACTCTCACCTAACCCTCTAAAACGGGGACACTTTATTTCCATTGCACAGAAGGGAACACCAAGGCTCATGGGCATTAAGTTGGACGGGGCCCGCAGCACCTGGATGCATATTTGCAAAGGGCCTACAAAGTTGCCCGGCCCTCTCTGGGAAGCGAGGAGACCGCTGCCTCCGTCCGGCCTCAGTTTCCCCTCCCGTAGCTCGCCTCCGCCTCCCACACGATTCTAAATCCAACTCACAGAGACCCGCGTTGAGCGGAAACCACAACTCCCGAGAGGCCCTGCGGCCAAGGCCACGCGAGAACTGCCGAGGCGAGAGTGGGCGGTCCCGTTCGCACGCCTCTCGCGCAGCCAACCGCCGCTCTCTGAAGGCCCGGGCTGCCCTTGGCGCTGCCGCTCCCGAAGGTGTCTGGATTCAGGCGTTCGCTGTCGACAGCCCTCCACGAGACGGACTGGGGGCTTGACAATGGCTCGGCGCAGGCGCAGTCGGCGAGGGTTCTGCCGGGCTGGGGCGCGTTGACGCGGAGCGGCGGCGGCCATGGACGACGAGGAGGAGACGTACCGGCTGTGGAAGATCCGCAAGACCATCATGCAGGTGAGCCTGCCCGGCTAACGCGGCGAGGTCGGACCAGGACGAGGTCCCTGCGGCGCGCAGCGGGGCCGGGGCGCGTGGAGGACGGAGGGGCCGACGGCCTGTGGCCGAGCCGGGAGTCCGGCGGTCCCGGGGCGGGGAGGAGGGGGTCTCCCCCGAGCTGGAGAGAGACGGCGGACCCCTGTTCTCCCATTTGGGCCTGTTCATGGAAGGCTTGGGCTCTTGCCCGGGTGCCTGACAGAATCCCAGAATCGGGGCTTGGGGGGAGCCCTGCTGGTCAGTGAGGGCGTCTCACTGATGTTTCTGTTCGGCGGCTACTTCACGGCCTCGGCCGCCACCTTTGAGCTCCTCGCGTTGTTCGGGACAACTAACAGCGACAGTCTGGCTGAGCGTTCACTGCAAGGCGTGCGGTTTAGCCGCCCGGTGGGAGGGGACCCGTGCGATCCCAGGCCTGGGAGAAATCCCGCCGGAACTAAGCCCAGGCGGCCGCATTCGGCCTCTTCTTACCGCTTCGCAAAGCTGCTCTATGGCAGGGACCAGAGCAGCCGTGCCCAGGGGCGGCGCTGGGGGCCCTGCAGGCTGTGGAGGGACAATCAGGCCAGGGGTCTCGTGGAGAAAAGGGGTGGGCGCAGGGCTGGATAGCATCTCCGACCTTCCCTCTCTCCGTCCGGATCCTCTTCACCCACTGGAGGAGCCCTGGCCAGCCCAGCAGTGCCCCTCCCACCCAGACCCCAGGGCCGTAGCTCTGCGCCAGCGCTTCCCGGTCACGGCCTGTCCCCGAGGCTCAGGATAAGGTGACAGTTGCGTGGGTGGCAGCTGGTTGTCTGGAGCAGCGCAGGGGCTCTCTTGGGGTGTGCCCTGGCCTGTGTCCCCACCTGCCCATTTCCATCTGACGCCTGCACGCACGTGTCGCATCAGGCCCCCAAACCCCGTGTCCTTCTCTGCAGCGGCCTCATCTGGCCCGAGCTCTTCCCGCCAGCTCTCTCTGCCCTGAGGTCACTGGGCTAGCTCTCTCTCTCTGCAGCTCTGCCATGACCGTGGCTACCTGGTGACCCAGGATGAGCTGGACCAGACACTGGAAGAGTTCAAGGCCCAGTTTGGGGACAAGCCGAGTGAAGGGCGGCCACGGCGCACAGACCTCACGGTGCTGGTGGCCCACAACGACGACCCCACTGACCAGATGTTCGTCTTCTTTCCAGGTGAGGGCCGCGCTGGTCCTGGGCTGTGTGTGTCCTGGGGGTCACGGTCCTAGTAGAGCCATCCGAGGGCCTGCTCGGGGGTCCCATGGTAGCAGCTGCATGCTGTGTGACCAGTGTCTACACTGACCCTTTTTATTCTTCCCAGCCTGGAAAGAGAGCACACACCCCCCCCTCCGCCCGCCCCCCCCCCCCTTCACTGCAGTCGACGACATTGATGTCTGACTTCTCTGAGCACTTTTCCCAGCTTCCTTCTCCTCGATCCCCTTCCCCAGTTTTTCTTCCTCGGCTGTGTTCTCCACCAGGATCGTCACAGGCCTCCCAGGGGGGCCCCCAGACCCCTCATGACCCGAGACTCACCTGGGTCCTGTCTGGCCCCCACCCATCAGCCCAGCCTCCAGTCTCCAAGCCTCCCGTTTCCTGCAGCCCCTTCCTGTGCTGCTGCAGGGTTCTGGCCCCGTCCCGCGCCCCGTCCATGCCCCTCACCGAGCTCGGGTGCCACCTCTTTCAGGTCGAGCGAAGAGCCCACCGAGGGGTGTTCCGGGCCCCCTGTGTCCCTCTGTCTTAGCACCTCCTCCACTGAGGCAGCCCGACTCTAAGGCCCATAAGGGTCGGGAGGCCGTGTTGTGGGGTGAGCACTTGGGGGCCCAGCCCACTGCCTGGAATCAAGGGGGGTGGCACACGTTTACAGAATGGACCCAGCTGGTGCTTTGACAGGAAGCGTCCCTGTGTGTGAGGCGTGGTTATTGGAGGCATTGGTGCTTAACCGCCTGCGTCCCTGTGGTGCTGTCTCAGCCTCCTGAGAGTGGGGGCGTCCGTGTTCTCCCGTGGGCCGTAGCTCAGAACTGGGGTTCCTGCTGTGTTAGTCCACACAGCACCCCCGACCTGGCGGCTTGAGCGTCCGTCACCGCTCCACTCCCAGCGCCGGAGGCACGAAGTCTGACGCCAGGTATCAGCAGGGCTGGTGGTCTGTGAGGTGTCCCCTGGCGTGTCGGTGGCCGCCTTCTTCCTGTGTCCTCACACGGCCACTTGCTCTTTGCGTCTCTGTCTTCGTGTCCTAGAAGGACAGCAGTTGGTTGGATTGGGGTCTGCCCCGATGACCTCGCGTAAATTTAGCGTTGTTTCCAAGTGCAGTCACGTTCGAGGTATTGGGGGTTGGGACTGTAACGTAAGGGCTCGGGTCGGGGGGGACACGACTCAGCCCATGATACTGCCCATCAGTGGAGCGAGGGTCTCAGGAGGGTGCCATGATGGAGCAGTGGGCAGGGTCCTGGCACCAGGGGCTGCCCGTCTGCTGGGCTCCCGGAGTCCAGAGGTCCCATAGTGCCGGGCTCTGGGCCTGTGCGCCGTGGTGACCCAGCACCCCACCAGCAGTGCAGGGACGGGAGGTAGTCTCCGTGGTGGGACGTCGTGCTCCCGTAGACCAGACGAAGCGCTTGATGTGGGCGTTCCCAAACCCTGGAACCACTGAGGCCCCGGACCACATGAGTCCCAGATCCTACTTCCAGGAAGGGGTCCAGTAAGTCCGGGGTGCCAGGCCCCTTTCAGCTTCCCAGGTGACGTGGAGGCGGCCAGCCCCCTGCTCTGGGAGCCAGCAGCCAGGTTCCTGTCGTGCGTGTGGGGAAGCTGAGGCCTCAGAGAGAAGGGGCCGTTCCGGAGTGGCACAGGGACCCCTCGGCAAAGCAGAGCTAGCACCCGGGTGCCCGAGAGGGCGAGGGAGCCGGGCCCGCACGGCGAGAGGGGCCCCGGCAGTGCAGACCGCCGTGCGTTCTGTCCGCAGAGGAGCCTAAGGTCGGCATCAAGACCATCAAGGTGTACTGCCAGCGGATGCAGGAAGAGAACATCACCCGCGCCCTCATCGTGGTGCAGCAGGGCATGACCCCCTCCGCCAAGCAGGTGGGTGGGGGCCCCGCCCAGGTGCTGAGCCCCGCTGCCTCTCCTTCGGCCCTGAGCACCTCGCTTCCCTTCCTGCCACAGCTCCTCACGGGGCCCTTCGCCCATCCCG
Organism: Lynx canadensis; assembly: GCF_007474595.2. Taxonomy (NCBI): domain Eukaryota; kingdom Metazoa; phylum Chordata; class Mammalia; order Carnivora; family Felidae; genus Lynx; species Lynx canadensis. The sequence continues at coordinate 503,990 of NC_044304.2, read as the reverse complement.
AGGGGACCCCCGGGGACTGGGATCTGAGGAGGAGCAGTTGTCCCTCGCTGAGGGGCAGGGCCAGAGTGGCGGGGCGGTCGGCGCCCCGTCTGTGACGGGACGGGACGGAGGACCAGTAAGCACTCTCGTCCTGTGCTTGGGGGCTGCAGGGCACTCCCAGCCCCGTCGGCTCGAGGACGAGCCCCGGGAGCGTTTTGTCAGATGGAAACATGCGAGCATCACCTGGTTGTCACCGTGACACCAGGCCGAGGCCCCTGTTGGGTGGGCGGGCTCTCCCCGTGGAGGAGCCCGGCTGCCTGGTGGTGGGTTTTGCTGAATTGCAGCGCTTGGCAGTTTATTGGGGTGTGAAAGCAAACCCTCTCTGGCTTCCCGCCCCCCGCCAGCCTCCAGGGAGCGAACGGTGGGGTGGTCCTGGCTCTTGGCTGTGCCTGAGGGCGGTCTCTCTTCCAGTCGCTGGTTGACATGGCCCCCAAGTACGTCCTGGAGCAGTTTTTGCAACAGGAGCTGCTCATCAACATCACAGAGCACGAGGTAGGGGCCTCAGGTGGGGGCTTTGGGGAATGGGCCCTCCTCCCCAGCGGGGGCTAGCGAGGGATGAAGGGAGGCTGGGAAGGCAGTGCCGGGCCCCACAGTCCCTCACCCGCTGGGGGATGGCAGAGACGCGGGCGTTTGCCTGAGAGTAGGAAGACAGTGGGGACGCGTCCCCGGGGCTGGATATGCTCCCGCTTTGGGGAGAGCCGGTCTGGTGATGGAGGTAGGGCAGGGGTCCCTGAGTGTGGTCCCGGACGGGCCGCGGCAACATCACCTGGGAACTCAATCAGGAATGCAGATCCCCAGGCCTGCTTGGCCTGCACAGTCAGGAAGCCCCGGGGGGTGGGGGCAGGACCCCAGGGCTGGTCTGCAGGAGGCGCAGTCCGGGGACCCCCGTCCACATGTGGAGGCGGGAGCAGGATGGGGCTGCGCCAGGACATCTCCAAACCCCGGCCCCTCTGTTTAACGTGGCGCGGCAAGGCAGCTGGCCAGGGCCCGCCCCGCACCCCTTCTCTGTGTGGGGGCTCAGCGGGGCCTGTCCTCAGCTCCTCCTCTTGGCAGCTGGTCCCGGAGCACGTCGTCATGACCAAGGAGGAGGTGACCGAGCTCCTGGCCCGGTAGTATCCTTTCGGCCCCCTCCCCTGGGCCCCCGCACCCCACTCACTCCCACCCCCGTCAGCTGAGCCTGGCTTTTTCCCTGACTGAGCTGCTCAGTAAACTCCGAGAGAACCAGCTGCCCAGGATCCAGGCCGGAGACCCGGTGGCCCGCTACTTTGGGATAAAGCGAGGGCAGGTGAGGACTCGCCCCCCCCCCCCCCCCCGACCTGGGGCTCCCCCAAGGGCAGGTGAGGAGTCCCGCCCCCCTGTCACCCAGGGCCCCCCCCCCACCCCAGATCCGGGGTGGGCTGTGACTTCAGCCTGTGGGGAGGCCCCAGCCCCTGTTCTGCTTTGGCACCTGCGCAGGTGGTGAAGATCATACGGCCCAGCGAGACCGCGGGCAGGTACATCACCTACCGGCTGGTGCAGTAGCCGCCCTGCTCGCAGGTGAGATGGCGCCTCTGGGGGGGTGGGGCTGAGCGGGAGGGCCTGTCCGTCTCCGGCCCGGGAGGGAGCGCACCGTTCCCGCCCACCGGGTTGTGGCCGGAGAGCCCCTTCTCCCCGCTGCCCGCGGTCCTTCGTGTGTCGTCCACTTGTCGCCGGGCTTGGAGGCAGCTGGCTCAGGCTCGCAGGACCGACTAACACGCCTTCGTCCTTCCTCTCGTCCAGCGGCCCGGAGTCCCTCACCCAGGCTGAGGGCGGCAGCCGGCCCGCCCTGTGGGAACAGTCACCCCAGGAACCTCCTCACTGCTGCTTCTCCACACCCCTGGGCTGAAGGTCTGTGTGTGGCCTCACCTGGACCCCGCGTGAGGGCGCCTCCGGAGCGAACGGGACGGCGCAGGGAGGCTCTCCGGCGCCCGGTGACAAACTGCAGTCCTGGGTCCAAGTCTCTGGCCCCCAGCGCCTTGCTGTCGCCGTGTCCTATAGGGTGGCCCCGAGGACATCTGTGAGCCGCGCCCGTGGCGGCAGAGAGCGAGTTGCTGCTTGCTGCCGGGTGTTTTTAAGAATTAAAAGTATTGGAGTAAATAAAGCGGCCTGTCTGGAAGTCAGAACGACCGTTTGCGACGAGTGGCCTTGCTCGAGGCTGTAGGCCCTAGGCCCCGCCGGGGGGACTCCGCCCCCTTGTTCTGTGGTACCTGCTGCCCCAGAGGGTGGCCGTCCTGTCTCGTCCCTGTACCGAGCCTGCAGGGGGGGTGGACTGTGGGCATCGGGCCCTGTCCACGTGCGCGAGGCAGGCAGTGCTGCCGTGTTGCTTCGACTTGGTTTCCTGCTGCTTTTCTCACGCAGAAGTTTGCAGTGAGATCACCCAGCGTCCTCCCGTTACCGTCTGATTTCAGGAAGTCTTCCCCAGGTTTGCTTTTCTTTCTGTTTTAATAACTGCTTTTTTGGGGTATAACTTATGTGCCACACAAGTCGCCCATTCGCAGCGCACCGTTCAGTGGCTGTTAGTGTTGTCAGTGTTAGAACTTGTCACCCCAGAGGAAACCCTGTCCCCATCACCACTCATTCCTCCCCACCACCACCCCGGCCCCCCACGAGCCCCCTTCCCGTCCGTGGATGAGCCCGTTCTGGACGTTTCACACACGTGGACTCACACCTCGCGTGGCCTCTCGTGGCCGGTTCCCTCCCTGAGCGTCGTGCGTTCGGGGTCCGTCCGCGGGGTGGCGGGGGTGGGCGCCTCGCTCCTTCTCGCGGTCGAGGGATGTGCGCGTGTGCCGTGGACATGTGTGTACCCATTTGCCCGCCACTGGACAGCGAGTTCTTCCGCGTTTTGGCAGTTACGAATAATGTTGCTGTGGGCGTTCACCCCGAGTTTCGCGTGGACGTGTGTTTTCATTTTTCTCGGGCGTGTATCTGGGAGTAGAATTGCCGGGTCGCCTGGAGGCTGGTTGCCCGTTGGAGGAACCACCCGGCGGTCAGCACCGCAGCCGCCCCACGTCTCGTCCGCACACCCCTGCCCTCTGCGGCTCTCCTGGCGGGGCGGGCTGCGTCCTCGCCGTCGCCCGGCCTGCTTTTCCCTGACGCCTGGCCACGCTGAGCAGCGTTTGTGTGCTTACTGGCACTTCGGCGTCATCTTTGGAGGGAGGTCTGTTCAGATCCTTCGTCCGTGGCAGGATCGGCTGGCTGGCTGTCTGTCTGTCCGACCAGGCTGCAGGCGCTGTTGGCTCCCGTGTGCAGGCGTGTTATATACGCCTAACACGCACAAGTCCCTGGTCAGTTACGCAGTTTGCGAGAGCTTTTCCCGTTTTTTGTTTTTGCGAACGTCTGTTCCTAACGTTGGTGTGTTTACACGTGGCCTTAACTTCTGGGATTTGCTCCTGGGCTGGGTATGACTTGGGGATGTATCTTTTCTCCCTGGGACGGGTGGTGCTCTTGATACTGTGAGTGCCTAGCGGGTCGTCACTGCCCGAATCGCCACACTCCTCTGGACTCCCAGGTGGACATGGGTCCTTTCAAGCTCCTCTTGTCTGTGGATCAAGCCTGGTTTTCCAAGTGACAGCTTTGTAGCCTGTCTAGCGGTGGTACACGTCTCCCCTGTGCCTCCGAACGTCCGTACGTTGTTTGCCAAAGGAAGCCAGACGCAGAAGGTCACGTCCCATGTGACTCCACTCACGGGGGGGTCCCGTCCACAGAGACAGTAGATGGTGGGAGTGGGGGGTGTGGTGGGGGGCGGGGAGGCAGTGCTTCGTGGGGACAGAGTCTCAGTTTCGGGAGATGGAAAGTTCTAGAGACCGATGGAGGGGGCGGCTGCATGACCGTGTGAGTGCGCTTGCCGCCCGTGAGCTGTGCACTTAGATGTGGTACGTATTCCGTGCATTTTAACCACAGTGAAAAAAAACAAAAAACGACTTGGTTATTGTGTCCTTCCCCCCACAGTGGGGTTTTGTGTTTTGTTTCGGTTTATCGATACTTAGTTTGTGTGTTTTGTTTTGGGGGGGAGCATAGCTAGTTACTGAGGTGTAGCTGACAGGGTGTCACTGGTTGTGCACCTGAAATTAACGTGACTCTTGGCTGTTCTTGAATGTGGACTTCGTACAGGAACAGGGGTGCCTGGGGGCTCCGTTGGTTAAGTGTCCGACTCTTGATTTCGGCTCAGGTCACAGTCTCACGGTCCCGGGAGAATCGGGCTCTGCACTGTGGGATTGTTTCTCTCTGTTTGCCCCTCCCCTGCTCATGCCGCGCTTTCTCAAAGTAAATGAACTTAAAACGAATGTGTAAAAAATCCTTTTGCTTTTGGTTGAGTTTGCTTGGTCTCTGAAGCTGGGTGCAAACCTCTGGCCCATCTGCACACGAAGGACTTTGAACAACTCTGAAGCTCCGTTCGAAGTCGGCAGAGTTTTGGGCGTAGAGGCCATGGACGTTCCTGTCATTCTGGTGCAGGGGGTTTTTTGTTGCCTCAACCTCCATGCCCTCCTTCCAGCGGCACCTGGCCTTCCTTTGAGAATTCATCCCTTTTGGGGACCAGATCCTGCCTGTGCCATTGAGTATAACCTCCCTAAGATCGGTTCAGGTTGGGCTGTTGCTCAGACACCTGCCTCAGGCCTCATGGAAGAGGTGCCCCCTCCTTGGATACGGGTGGATTGAGGAGGGGGGCCCCAGCGTTCACATGGCCCCAGGCCCCTGTGACATGCTGTGAGCTGGGTCAAGCCTGGCCTGAAGCTGGCCCCAAACCGGTAAATTACCAGGCACCTCATGGACAGCATCCAGAGGCCTTCATTTACAGGCCTGGCCAGACTTCAGGGGGAGGCTTTCCATGACCCTTGCTGTTTGAATAATGCCCGTAAGTGGAAAGCTGCCGTCTGGCTGAACGCCGAATACAGTTAAATGGCCTTATCTGAGCTTTTTAATTTTTTTTTTTTTAATTTACTTATTTTGAGAGAGAGCCCCCGAGCTGGGAGGGGCAGAGAGGGGGAGAGAGAATCCCAAGCAGACCCTGTCAGCGTAGAGCCTGACGTGGTGCTCGATCCCATGAACCAGGAGATCATGACCTGAGCAGAAATCAAGAGTCTAAAGTTTATTTTGAGAGAGCCGGCAGGGAAGGGGCAGAGAGAGAGAGAGAGAGAGAGAGAGGGACAGAATCCCAAGCAGGCTCCACACTGTCAGCACAGAGCCCAACGCAGGGCTCGGTCTCACAAACTGAGATCATGACCTGAGCCGAAATCAAGAGTCAGACGCTTAACCAACTGAGCCAGCCGGGCGCCCCTCTTCTGACCCTCTTAAAGCATATATCGGGTGGGCGTGCTCTTTTCCGTGAAGAGCCAGACCATAGGTATTCTCGGCCCCGGGCCAGACGGCCCCTGGTGCTTACTCGGCTCTGCGGGGACGTGGGCGGCGCGTGACGAGGTTTGGCTGCGTGCGGTTCCGCGTTGGGCTGTTTGCCGGCTCGGTGATCTCCTTTTCCAGATCTTTCTTAGCTGCTGCCGGGGAGGGCCAGGCGAGCTGTTGCAGAGCATTCTGACCGGCACCGCTGCTGCTTTCTAAGCCTGGGGTGCGCGGCAGGTTCCGGGGGGCTGCTCTGTGTCAGGAGGGGAAGGCCCCTCCTGCCGCTTGTGTGTCTTGATGGGCGCGAATTCCATCTGCTTTTCCGCCGCATATGAAGAGTTGGATCTTCCCAGTGCCCAACTGTCCTCGGCCCTCCGGCATAAACCCAGCTCGGGGGGTGGTCTCTGAGCTGGGTGGGGGGTCAGTAACAGGAATTGGGGGCAGGGGTCCTCTTCTGCTCCAGGGTTAGGGTTCACAGTGCCGTCTCCAAAGGTGGCCACAGAATTTAAACCTGTTCCTCAGGCACACTGGCCCCGTTTCCAGGGCCGGTGGCTGCCACACTGGACGGTGAACGGACAGCATTTCTTTCATCTGGAAGGTTCTACCGAATGGTGCTGGGCTAGAAGTTTCTACGAAGTGGTTGTTTGAGGTTGTGTCTGCACAGCTGGTCTCAAAGGCCACTGGAGCTCACACAGCTACAGTGGAACTTCGGTGTCCTCTGTGTCCCTACCCCCAGCCTGCCACCACCAGAGAAGATAGGCTCGGATTCTAAACTTTATTTTAAGCAGAGTAAATGTGCATGTGAAAGACGTACATCGTGACCAAGATGATGGAGCTCACCACGCGTCTAAACCCCAAGCGTCCCGACTCGGTTTTCCAGGAAAGCAAGGGCGTGGTGCTGCCACTGGCCGCTGCCATCTGGCTTTCAGAGTGGCCTTCGGTGGTGGCCCAGCGGTGAGAGGTCAAGGCAGAGCTTGTAGGCCCACAGGGCAGCTGGCCCCGGGGGCAGGGCCACGCGGCAGGGACGTCCGAGGCTTCTCTGAGCACACAGTCAGTCCCCAGACGACTGGACAGCGGGATCTCCCAGCGAGGCTGGGTCGGGTCGCCGGGGCACACAGGCAGGCAGTGCGGGCTTCGGCCTCACCCAGTGCCCCAGAAGCTTCTGGAAGAGGCAGCCGGCAATGCCCTCACCGGTATGGGCTTGAAGGAAGAGGCCTCCCGTGGCCTCCCGGTGACTGGACACCCACAGGGATGGGAGCCGGGAACACACGGCGTGCCCCGCGCCCCAGCTACACAAACTCGGGCTGCCTCTCGTGGCCGGTGCCCGCTGCGATCTGCCCACCGTGGAGCCACGTGATGGGCAGTCCGACCTCGGCCACATTGTTGCACTGATTGGTGTTGAACTCGGAAAGCTGCTCTGCCAGGCCCTCTCCAGCCCCGGCCCCCAGCTGCTCCTCGCTGCCGCTGCCGCTGCCCTGGGCCTCCTCCACGCTGGCCTCGCTGCCCTGCTTCTCCAGGAAGCTGAGGCGGTACGCGCCCCTGCCCGCCGGGGACGGCAACTCCGAGGCCTCCTCCCCCTCGGAGTCGGAGTCGTTGGAGGCCACTTGGGATTCTGCGAAGCCAAGGAAGGTGGGGTGGGGGCAGAGAGGCCAGTTGCGCCGTGACCAGGAGGGACCTGGGGTCCACCGCCTGACCTGCCGTCCTCTCGCCCGGCCCGCTCCCCGCCCTGGGAGCACCCACCCGCAGGCCGAGGTGCGGGCTCAAGGCCCAGGGCACCCACGTCGGTGTCTACAGAATACCGCAAAAAGGCGTCTCTTTGCTGGTATTGGCAACAAATCAACAGTTGATATAGGCGATGTCCCTGCCCATGGGGCGTGTGGCCTCCAAAGCCCCTGACGTGGCCCCCTAACACCGCACGGTCTGCCAGCGGGCACCCAGGCTGCCCCGCTCACCTGGACCCCCGTCTGCAGCCTCCTCCCGCAGCGGGAGGGCAGCCCCTGCACCCGCCTCCGGGCACGGCGCCTGCACCCCATCCTCAGCCCGCTGGTCATCCGCGTCGTCCTGTGGGCGGCAGAATGTGGTCAGCCGGGGTCCGGGATTCTGGCCCCTCCCAGGCTCTGTTCTCCGTCTGGTTAACTAAACGCCCGGCACGCGGATGGCCTGATGCCACTGTGCCCGGTGTCGCTAAGCAGCTGCGACTCGCCCACGTGGGGCAGAAGGCCGCGGCCGGCAAGGCCGAGGTCCCGTGTGGACGCCAGTGTGCCCTGCCGCCCCGAACACACACCCCCTGGAAGAGGGCCTTCCACGGGGACGGGAGCACAGGAGCACGAGGCTCGAGAACAGAGCAGACGGGGCTGGCAGACAGGAGAACGGTGGCACGAGATTAAAACCCAGCAGCCAGGTGAGCTGGCAGGTTGGACCCAGCTGGGCAGCACGCGAGCGTGAGGACGTGCTGTAGGCGGCACGGAGACGGGAGACCCACGGGGCCGGGCCGAACGCGAGGTCCGAGGTGGGCTCCGGAGGCGGGGGCACGGCCACAGGGCCTTTGCACCAACAGTGGCTCTCCCTCAAGGGTCGAGCCCTTCCTCCATCAGTTCTTTGCTTAAAAGATGCCTCCGAGGCCACTTCTGACCACCCGGCCCAAAGCAAGCGCGTCAGTCATTCTGTCTCCGGCCCGGCCCCCTGCTCAGAGCGGGCAGCCCTGCAGTCCGCCAACACCCTCCCCCGGCCCCCAGGCACCTCGGGCTCCTCCTCGAAGACCAGGTCGTAGTGGGCGATGAGGGTCTCCACGATGCGGGCCTGGTGGGGGTAGTCCACCAGGGAGGACAGGGACACGGTGGCCTCGGTGGGCCTTGGCCGCAGCAGCGTGGGTCCAAACACGATGCCCAGGTTCCCCGGGGTCATCTTGTTGTCTTGCTCCACCTCCACGATCCTGGGGGCCGTGCGGGCGCGGGAGCAGGTGTGAATGGCTCCCCCAGGCCCCCCACAACCCGGACCCCTGCCAGGCCGGCCCTCACCTGCGCAGGTGTCGCAGCAGGTACCGCAGCGTGGCCCTGTTCTCGGGCGGCAGGCCCTGCAGGCGCTCCCGCAGCCGGCCCGCCATGGCCACGGCTGCAGCCTCGCTCTCGGCGGCGTCGGGCCGGCCCCGTGACGCCGCCTTGGCCTCGGCCTCCGCCTTCAGACTGTCCTTGGCCAGCCCCACGAGCTCGTGGTAGAGGCGGAAGGAGATGAGCGGTTCAGGCAGCTGTGGGTGACGGGTCGGACGGGGTCAGAGGCCCCCAGCCCGGCAGTACTCCCCCCGCCCACCCCCGGTCCCGGCTCGGCGGGCACTCGGCCCCACCTGGCGCAGGTAGAGTTTGAGGACGTTGCTGACGTCGTGGGGCGAGGCCTGGGACAGTTCCACCAGCTCCTTGCCGTTCTCGAAGTCCTGGCACAGCTTCTCCACGCGCGTTTTCACCCCGTTGACACGGTAGATGCCCTGTGGGGGCCGCGGTCAGCACGGCCCCCGCCCGCCGCGCCGCCGCCCCCCCCCCCCCCCGGGACGAACCCCCCGCTGCTGCCCCAGGGCCGGTCACCTTGGTGTGCAGCGCCCGCCGCTCGATCTCACAGATGCACTTCTTGACGATGAAGGGCACGCCGTCGGGCGTGCCACGGGCCGCCTGGCCGAAGTCCTGGCCGAAGAGCTGCAGGCGGCCTTGGAGCTTCTTGTGGCCGCACTGGATGGCCAGCGTCTCCAGGCACTTCTTGTGACAGGCCAGGCAGCACTGCGGCGGGCGGCGCGTCAGCGACGCCCTCCCAGCGCCCTCCTGACCCTCACTCCCTCGCGGTGTCTCCAGAAGCGCCACCGCTCCCTGCTCACTCCGTCTCCTCGGCTGGGGGACACGCCTGCCTAGGCGGCTGCCTGCCACCCCAGCTCCTTCCTTCCAGACGCCTCGCTTTTCCTGCCGACAGCCCGGCGGTCCTGCCTCCGGGCCTTGGGCGCTCCCCCGGGGCCCTCCGGTCTCCAGATGCTCCCCTCTGCTCCCGGCTGAGCGGACCCCCCCCACCCCCACCCCCACCAAGCACGTAGCCCCAGCCGTCTCCCGAGCTCGACCCACCTCCTCGCACTCGGCGCCCTGGAAGTAGACGTAGCTGTTGCACTCCCTGCACTTGGCTGGCGTGCGCAGCTTCCGCAGCCGGTGCGTTCGCGCCGCCTTGGACAGCCCCACGTGGCGGAAGGGCCCGCTGGGCACGGCCACCGGCAGCTCGGGGGCCATGCCGTTGAGGTCGGCTGCGGGGCGGGGCGAGCAGTGAGCCTCGCGGCCGCAGGCCAGCACCGGGCCCACCGGCCTCCCCCTGACACCGGGCCCGGGGGCCCCTCACCCTGCTCGAAGGCTGATGACTCTGCGCTGCCGTCCTGGTCCGCCAGCTCCTCGCCGGATGACATCCGCTGCAGCTTCTTGAAGTCCCCTGCACGGGAGACCGGCGTCAGGCACCCCGAGCCACGAGGGACCCTCCCCAGAGGGCTCACGGCCGCCACGGCGTCCCATCACCCCCCGGCTGCCCCAGACGCCCGGCAGGCGGGGGCCTCCTCACCTGAGCCAGGGCCGGGGTCCAGGCTGCCGTCGGAGTCCGCGGCGCTGCTGGGCCACGACTTGTGCACCTGGTGGCCACGCCCACCTGCAGAAGGAGGCGTCTCCAGTGGGGGCCCGCGGGGAAGCCACGCCCACCCCGCACTGAGCCAGGCGCTCACCCCTGCGGTCCTTGGCCAGCGCCCCCTCGGTGGGCCCGCTTTCCTCCTCGGGACCGCCAGCGGCCTCTGTCCCCACAGCGTCGCTGACGTTGAGGCTACCCTTCCGGGTGCGCATGACCGGAGACCTGGTGGACCGAGCCAGGGGGAGGGGACGGGACCGGGGTCACGGAGGCACTGCAGGCGGGAAGCCCGGCCCCCGCGGGGCCCGTGCCGCTGGCCGTACCAGGTGTTGGTGGAGACGTAGGGCTCGAAGTCGTAGCGCACGTCCGGCTCATCGCCCCGCTGCAGCTGGCACACGTGGGAGGCGTACTGCTGGCCGGGGTCGTACAGCTTGCTGCTCTCGCACAGCATCTGGAAGTGCACGGGCAGCGGGGCCGTCTGCATGTGCATCATCTGGTAGTAGGAGATGGTGGCCTGCGGGCGGGCGGGCGGGCGGGCGGACGGGCGGGTAAGCCGCACCGACCGGGCCCAGGGCCCCCCTGCCCCCCGTGGCCAGAGCGCGGGGCCGCACCGACTTGATGGTCTGGTCGCTCTGCCGAATGACCTCCTGGATCTGCCGCAACACCGTCACCTTGGCGTCCTCCAGCTCCTGCTTCTGCGTCTTGGCATCGGCCACACACGTGCGGTAAGTGGCCATGGCCTCCTCCGCCTGCACGGGGGCAGAGGGGTGCCCGGAGATGCCTCAGGCCGGCCGCAGGAACCGAGGCGGCAGAACGGGCTGGGACGCGTTCCCACGGGACACGCGGCCTGGGCCAGCGCCGCGGGGTTCTGCCGCCAGGGCCCCCTCCTTGTCTGCGCTCACCTTGTTCTTGGCCTCCTCCTCCAGACGCCTCCGCTTGTCCAGGGTCTTGGACGCCGCGGCCCCGGGCCCCGTGCCTGCCTGCTCCTCCTCGGCCTTGGCCGCCAGGAAGCGGGCCTTGCTGTGGTCCTCACAGCGCTGCCCGTAGCCCTGCTTGGCCTTGCGAAGGTTGGACTCGGCCTCTTGCTGCGGGCAGGAGGGTGAGGGCGCCAGTCCAGAGCCGGGCTCCGCCTCCCGGCCCCTGTCCCCGACCACCCCCATCAGCCACCCACACATCTTGTGCCCACGGCCCCGCGGGGCAGACAGAGGCCCTACCCAAGAGTGGACAGGAGAACGGGAGGGGACGCCTGCCTACGGACCCTGGGAGGAACGGGCGTCCGGTGTGCCCACATCACAGCCCCCGCAGCTGAGACCTCCACCCGCCCCCGCCAGAGTGGTGGCCACCCTCCCGTCTCTCACTTCCCCTCTTACGCAGGAGAGGTGTAAAGCCGCCCCGGCAGGAAGCCGGGCGCCCTGAGCGTTGGTCAGAAACATGGCGAGTCTTCTGGGGGCCACGCCCCAGCCTGCGCTGTCAGAGGCTTAAACGTACAGAAACTAGCTTGTGCAAATACCAGGGGAAACGTGGAGAGGGTCTGAAAACCATTTCGCTGTGGGAAGCCCTTGAACACGGGACACAGACCCAGAAACCACACAAGAAAAGGCCACCGCTGACACGCTCAGGCTTCTGGCTGGCAAAACAGGCCAAAGGTGGAGTGAAAAGTCAAAGACGATAAACCGGGGGCGGGGGGTGGGGGGGTCCGTAACTCACATCAGCAAGGGCTGAGATCTCTAGTACGTCAAGAGCTCTGACAAATCAGAAAGAAGGAAGGAAGGAAGGAAAGAAGGAAGGAGGAAAGAAGGAAGGAAGGAGAAGGAAAGAAGGAAGGAAGGAAGGAAAAAAGGAAGGAAGGAAGGAAAGAAGGAAGGAAAGGAAGGAAAGAAGGAAGGAAGGAAGGAAGGAAAGAAAAGAAAGAAAAGAAAGAAAGAAAAGAAAGAAAGAAAAGAAAAGAGAAAGGAAAGAAAGAGAAAAGAAAGAAAAGAAAGAAAAAGAAAGAGAAAGAAAAGAAAGAAAGAAAGAAAGAAAGAAAGAAAGAAAGAAAGAAGAAAGAAAGAAAAAAGAAAGAAGGCACCATCCAGCCCCAAATGAGCAAAGGGCAGGAAACAAGTGTTTCGAGGAGGGAAGCAGAGGGAGCTCAGGAGAGGCTCACACGTTCACACCCTCCCCCAGCCGGCCCGCTTTGGGCACCCGTCGGAGATACATGTCCGGTCGCAGGTCCGAGAGATGGACGCAAGGTGTCACAGCGCTGGTGTCTGAAACACCAACAGCCCAGCGGTGACGGGAAGGTGGCAGCAGGATTTAGTGAACTAAGTCCAGTGGCCTCCACAGCTGAGCACCTGGAGCGGAAGATGCTCCCCCCCCCCCGCCCCCAGATTGAGGTGCCCAAGCCTCCGGCCACGGATGGGGTGTAAAGGGCCAGGAGCAGAAGAGCCAGCCCGACACGCTGGCGAGCATACGGAAGGGGAGGGGCGCTTGCTGGAAGGCGGTGGGGGGGAGGTTTTCACTGAAGGCCCCGTTAACGTAGCTGGGAAACACACAGGTGCTTCCCGCTTTGGAAAAGTCTAAAACCAAACTGAGGGGGAGAGACGCGAAGGAAGCTGGCGCTCGCGCCAGACCCGCTGCGCCTGCGCGGGGGGCGCACTGGCTCCCCACTCCTCCCTGCACCGCCGCGGGTGGCAGCCCGGGATCTCTCCCACGCAGGGCCCGCGCCCCCCTCGGGCGCCACTGCCAGCCTCCTGCGGGCACCGGAGGCCACAGCGCCGGGCCCCTCCCACCACCCCGTCCCCGCCGGCCTACCAGCTTCCTCTGGGCACGGTGCCATGACTCCTTAATCTCCTTCCTGCGCTTCTCATGCTCAAGCCGCCTCAGGCTCAGGGGCTGGTGGGGGGCGGCACAGACCGTGAGCGAGGGGGGCCCCGGCACACGCCCGGCCTGTCCTTCCGCCCGGCCGGCCGCCCGGCCCACCTGGATGAAGGTCTGGTTCTGCAGCGTGCCCACCGCCTGCACCATGTTGTGGCCGAACTCCAGCTCCTGCTCTAGGGCCAGGGAGTAGATGGACAGCAGGGGCATGTGCGGCTGCGGGGTGGGGGCGGCGGTCACGGAGGAGGGCCTGGGCGGCCCCCCTTCCCCGGGCCGTCAGCTGCCGCTGGCACCCGCGGCGCGGGCGGGGGGCCCCTTCCCTGTGGCCCCTCTGGGGGGCGTGGAGACGCACACCCAGGCCCCAGGGACCCCACCTCCTGCATGACGCTCTGTCTGCAGCTGTGCACGATCTTCTGCAGGCCTTTGGCGAAGTCCATCTCTGCGGGCGGGGGCGGCGTGAGTGCGGGGCTGTGGGGGCGGCGCCCTCCCCGGCCCCGCACCCCGGGCCGCTCTTACCCAGCATCGTCCGCTTCTCCAGGTAGCCGATGAGGTCCTTCATGTACTTGGCCATGTTCTTGGCATACAGCAGCGCGGCATCCACACCGCCTTCGCAGCGCTGCAGCAACATGTCCACCTCCTCGGGGGGCAGGCAGCCTGCGGGGCGCCCGCTTAGCCCGGCCCGACGCCCCCCTCCCTCCCCGCCCGCCCGTCGGGCCAGCGCCCGCCCGCCCGTCGTGTCTCACCGTCACAGTCGTCGGTGCTGGGGGTGGAGCCCTCGCTCCCCTGCGAGTACAGGCTCTCCATGGTCTGTGTGGGCGGGGGACGCGGGTGAGTCGCCCCCCTCCACCCCCTGGCAGTAGAGGGACGGCCCCCAGAGGACACGGGAGTGACTCACCCCACCCTGCTCACCTGGCTGGGGTCCCCAGGGGGCACCGACAGGAGGGTGCTGCTGTCCACTTCCCCCATGAGGAACTCGGACACGCTGCAGGGCAGGGCAGGGCGGGGCGGGGTGAGTGCCGAGACACACGCGGCCCCGGGCCCCCCAGCCTCGCCCCGGCAGCCCCACGCCACTCACGTGCTACTGAAGGAGACAGCGATGGTCTCCAGGGCCTTCTCAAACTCCCGCTTGTCAGACTCATTGTTGCACTCGTAATGGAAGGCTGGCGGGCAGAGACAAGGACGAGGCGGCTGACCCACTTCTGGAGGTGACCACCCCTGCCTGTGGCCACCTGAAGGGAGCTCCCAGACCAGGGGAGC
>NC_044304.2:453771-489654 GCF_007474595.2 Lynx canadensis | reverse complement strand
TCCGGGAGGGCGGGGGAGGAGGGTGACGCAGGCGCTCCGGCCCGGGCACCGCCTCAGTTTCCCCAGAAGTACAGCGGGGCTCCGGAGGGTCTTCGGCCTGACCCCACGGGGATCAGAGGCCAGAGGTCAGAGGGCTGAGATTTGGTGCCCTGCCCCGCCCACACCTGTTACCCAACATCCTCTTCCCCAGCTCTTTCACAAACAACCGTCTTTGCCCAAACCACAGCCAGGGGTGGGGCCTGCGAGGGCGTGGGGGAGGGGCACCCCACTTCCTGGTGGGGCAGGGAGGGCTGGGAGGGGGTCCTCGGCCCCTGCAGCCCCCTCTGGCTGCTGCACACACACCTCCTCCCTGGTGGAGACACCTCTGTCGATTCCTGTAGACCCCCAAGCCCCAGGGACACGCCCAGGCCTCGTAGAGTATCCCCAAACTTCGTGGCTCTCCAGACCCGAGAGAGGCGCCCCCCGGCCCTACACCCCACGGGTCCTGTGTTGTGCTCTGCACCTCTAACCCTTGGGCCCAGTGGTTGTGCTGTGGCTCTCAAACCCCGACGGCACCACTGCCCCCAGGTTCCCTGACCACCGCCCTGCGGAGCCCCAGGCCCAACGCCGCCCTGACCCGGCACCCTCCCACCTACTCCCCGGGCCCCACGGCCGGCCCTGGTCCAAGCGGAGGGATGTGGGGGTCGCCCCAAAGCGCTCCTACCGTGAGCTGAACGCCAGGGTCCCGGCCTTTCCTGCGTGGCCCATGCAGTCCAGCCCGGTGGGGGCTGTAGCTGGCGTGAGTCCCCCGCCTGCCCAGCATGGAGCTGCTGGGCCCCCAGCACAAGGCGCGCGCCCCTGGGCCCCTGCCGCCTGCGGGTTACTCCAAGGCCCCCGCCCGCTCTGCGCTCCCCAGAGAGGCTCACTCACCCCCAAGGGCTGTGGGCTGGGGCTTCCCGCCCGGTTCTTTTTGGAGATGGAAGGGGTTTTCATAAGCTCCCGCTTCTTCCTGGAGAACATGGTGGGACCTGGGCCCAGGGGCCCGAGACAGGCGGGCCGGGGTCACGCAGGCTGGGGGGTCTCAACGCTGCAGCTCTCCCTCCTGGCTGCCTCGGGGCCACATTGCCGCCGGCCACCCCCTCCCCAGCTGTCAGGCCCACGTGACAGGCCCAGCCCTCATTGGCGGGCCCTCCCCCGACAGGAAAAGGCCTCCGGAGGCGGTGAGTGACAGAGACGCAGACCTGCCCCCCACCCTCCCTGGCCTCAGCCTGGCCCTCCTCACAGTGGGCTTGAAGGTGGGGTCCCGGGTGCCACCCCCAGCTTCCGCTTTCGGGAGCTCTGCGCATGTGCTGGCCAGGGTGCCTGCGCCCTGCACTGATGCCCCGGTGCGTGGCGAGGGCACACGCAGACGCCCAGGCGCGGCCAGGAGTACGCACACACGCGTGCACAAGGACACGTGCTCGGACGTCATGAAGCCCGCACGTGGAACGGACGAGCCAGGGCTTCCCTCTCAGACCCTGAGCTTGGACACACGCTATCCAGGCCGCCCGTCCTCCCTCCTCTGGCCACCGGGCAGCACAGGGCACAGCAGGCCACCGTCCCCAGCCCTAGTCCCACAGTCCGGGGACACACACAGACCATCACACTTGCCAAGCAGCAGCGCTGACGAAGCGTCTTTGGAAACAAGCCTGAGGCTACCCAGCCACGAGACCAGCCACGTGTAGGGACCCCTGGCTTCTTCCCCCCTCCCCAGACCCCCGCTCCCCTCCTCCAACCACCTCTTCTCTTGAAGACCCCTCACCAGTCAGAGGCTTCTCCCCTCCCCCATTCTTCTCACTTCTGGAGTCCCACCCCATCCCCAAACCCCAACAACCCCTTTTCCCTCCCCAACACTGACCCCACTGACCTCTGGTGGGAGGGGCAGGTCTATAGGGCAAAGGGCCCGAAGACCACAGCCTCTGGTGCCAAACCCGCCTCTCCAGGCCCGGGTCCATCCACACACCCAGCTGGGAAGCCCCTTGAGGATCCTAGCACCCATTGCTCTGGGGCCTAGTTTCAGGGGTGAGGGCTGGCTGGCAGACTTCTGGCCTGGTCAGGACACCTGAGGTCTGGGCCACCCCCAATGGGCTTTTCCAAGTCTTCTGGAACATTCCCCAGCCTTGACCTCCTCCTCCCCACCAGGCTCTCCTAGGTACTGCCCTCAGCCGCCAGGCCCACATGGGCACGTGGGGGCCAGTGACCAGTGTCCAGGCTCTATGGAAGGCCACCCTTGCACATGAGACCCCCCGTCCCCAGTCCACCAGAGGCCCCCAGAGCTGGGGGTCCAGTCGGCCACAGCCAGACTCTCACATGTACCCTACAAAACTGCACCAGTGTCGGGGGACACGTGGGGGACACGTGGGGGACACGTGGGGGACACGTGGGGGACACTCGGGGAACAGGGGCCAGTGTCCAGACGCATATGGAGAGCCGTGTTTGGACTGACCTGCAGCCTGTGCGCGCGCGCGCGCGCACACACACACACACACGCGCGCGCGCGCGCGCGCGCGCGCGGTTTCACCCCATGAGTTCTCTATTTCCTCCAGGGCGATGGATCCTCTGAGAGCCTGCGACTGGGCTGCCGGAGTCTCCCAGCAACCCCACACAGGAGGTGCTGGGGTCCTCGAGGAGCCCAGTGAGGAGTCGGGGTGCTGTGGGCGTGGCACGAGGCCTGCCCCCACTCCCGCCTCCTACCCGTCCCCCTCCTCTTCCCCCTGGGCCTTGGAGAAGTACAGGAGCACCTGGGGGAGGGCGGCCGGAGGGGCGGTCAGCCCCCGGCCCGGCCCCCAGCCCCCAGCCCCCAGCCCCACTTATCCTCAGCCCCGTCCAGGCGCGGCGGGCGCCCGCGCCAACGTGGTCTGGCTCCCTGAGAAGTGCACGCCGCGCTCCTCCCCGCGCCACGCCAGCTCTCCGAAGACGCGAGCCAGGGCGCAGCGCCCTCCCGGCGGCACCTGAAAGCGCGGGCGGCCGCCGGGAACGCGGCCGCCTCGAAGGCCTCCGCCAACTCGGACCGCGCTGCGGGCCCCGCAGGGTCAGCGTGTGGCCGGCGCCAAACCCGGGTGGGTTGGTGGGTGGGTGGGCGGGGCCGGGGGCTGCTGGACACGCCCGAGGCCCGCCCACACCACCCTCCAGCTCACTCTGGCCCTGCCCCCCGAGACCTGGCCCCTCCAGACGCCCCCCTCCTCCTGCCGGGCCTCGCCCGCCCGTGGGCCCATCCCTTCCCCAGCCCCGCCCCCTCGGGCCGCGCCCGCTCCGGGCCCCGCCCTCTTCCCTCCCGGGCCCGCCCCTTCCCCGGACCCACCCTCGTCCGGCAGCCCCGGGACCCGTCCCGGTTCCGTTCGGCCCCGCCGCCAGCCCTCGAGCCTCGCCTCCGCTCAGGGTAGAGCCGGGTGGGCGTCGCGTGGCCGTGTCTGCGCTCTTGTGGCCCCGCTCACCTGCTCTCGAGGGGCTGCGCGCCGCCCGGACAGCGGACCCGCCCGTCACCGTGATGGCCGGGAGCGTGCAGAGCGCCACACACTCTCCCTTGCAGCCCGGGGCCCGGCGCCGTCAGCTCCCGCCAGGCTGGGGCCACCTGGGCCCGCGCCCCCCTGCCCAGCCCGCTCGGGCCCTCGGGACCGGGCATCACCGTCCCCGGCGTGCCCTCCTCCCAAAGGCCGGGGCCGCTCCAGCTCTGACGGCCTCCCGCTGGGGCCTGACCCACCTTGACCCTGGGCCCCGGGCGCTGGGGACCCACCTGTGTGCGGTAAGCGCCACGGCCGGGAGGGAGGCTACTCCAGAGAAAGCGTCGGGAGCGGGGTCCGTGCCCGTGGTGGACTCGTCCTCGGGGGGCTCAGGGGGGGATGCCCTCATCAGCCGAGCCCGAGCCGTCTCCCCCAGGCCCGCCCCCACGCACCAGAAAGACCACAGCCGGGTCCCCCACCAGCGCCACGGCTGTCGCCAGCTTCCTCTTGTTGCCTCCGCTGTAGGTGCCCGCAGGTGGGTCCGAAACTGCAGGAGCCCCAGGCGCGCCGCGCCCAAGCTCGCTGTCTGTGGGGCGGGGCGGGAGGGAGGGAGGGAGGGGCGGGGGGGGGACCAGATAGGGGGGCACAGTGAGCGAGGGGGAGGGACCAGATGGGGGGGCAGTACACGGGAGGGGGACTAGGGTAAAAATGGGGGAAGGTAAATAAAGAGAGTGGAGCCAGGGTGAAAGAGGGGGGATGTGACCTGGCCAGAAGTTCGGGAAGCCCTCAGGGGGCGGTGGGGTCATGGCCGGGGAAAGTCAGGTGCGGTAGCAAGGGGGCAGGTACAGAGCACAGGAGCTGGGGGGCGGCTAGTGGGGAGAGGCGGACCCTGACTCGGGGCAGGGCCAAGGGAGCCAGGGTAGGGCTGTGATCCTGGAAGGAGGGAGGGGGAGGTCACCTGGGGAACCTGAGCTTCCGGCGAAGAGTTCCAGGTGCTGGAGGCCGGCCAGCAGCTCGAAGACTGAGGCATTAGCCCCTGTGGCGGTGCGCAGCGGAAGGTTCCCGGCCATGCTGGCAATGGGGGATGGGGCACAGGGGACGGGGGGCTCAGGGAGTTGGCTAGGCCCTGGCCACTCGGGGGAGGGGGGGGGCAAACAGGGGCCTCAAGGCTCACCCACCCTGGAGCACCATGGTGAGAGACGGGTGGGGGGCGTCTCAGGGCCCGGTCCACATGCGGGGGTGTGGGCGGTCGTGCCTGGGAGAGCGCCGCGTGGGGACGCACACAGGCTTGGGGGCCCGAGCCCGCTCACCTGTAGCCAGCCGGCACAGCCTCGCCACCACCGGGCAGCGCGTCCCCCGCCAGCATGCGAAACGTGGACGTCTTCCCTGCTCCGTTCACCCCCACGGGCCCGAAACACCGCGGGTGCCCCGCAGACGGCACTCGGCAAGGTCTCAGATCCCTGCCCCACTGTCCCTAATCCCGGGGTGGGGTTCCAAGTTTCTGCAGGACGGCCGTGGCAAGGGGGCTCCCCGGGGGCAGATCCCGAGGGCGAGCAGCCGGGAACGGTTGGTGGCACGCGGGATGAATTTAAACAATTCCGGCGTAGCAGGTACCCTGTCAAGTGCTCCGTAAATAGCGGAACGGCTCCCGACAGACAGACACCCAGCGAGTGCGGAACGACTGCGACCGACACCGACGCTCCACGCTGGCTTCCAGCCGCGTCGGCCCCCCGCGCGTGACCGATACGTAGCACTCAGCACGTGGGCTTGCACAAGCAGCTGCGTGGATGTGAACTGGTGCAAAGCGCGTGCTCGATAAATGCCGGCTGTGAGTACTACTTGGGTCACACCCACACACACCTCAGACTCAGCAGTACCACTGGTTCTCAAACGTAGTAGGTGTTCGATTAACGTTGCGGCCACGTGTGTGGGCACCCCACCCCATAGGTGCTCAATAATCATCGGCTTGGTCTCCGTAGGGCCCAAGACCTTACTACACACAGTAGGACTCGGTAAGCGAAAGCATCCAGTAGGAGCTTAACGAGCGTTTGCTGGCCCGAAACGGGGGCTCAAGCGTTGGCAGTCAGTAGTTGCTCAGCGCGCGGGCACCTGTGCTCAGTTGTTCAGTAAAGGGCAGTGGGCGCACAGTAGGGCAGCCCCTCACTGCCCCTGCCTCAGGACCTTCACCCTGGACTCTCACCCCACCAGGGGGGATCGACAGCTGGCGTCCCTCTGCCCACGGCACGCCTGGGAGGTGTTCAGGTCCCTGAGAGGGTGGGTGGGCCAGCGGGAGCCCCCAACCCAGCACTGCGCCCACCTCGGTCAGGTCTCTCGACACCAGCACGTCCCACTCGGTGGCCCCTCGGGCCACCCGCTCCCGACACGGGCCACATCCTCATCCTCCTGCCCCGGGGTGGGGGTGAGGGGCAGCGACCTCAGCTGGGGTCTGAGGACGGGAGAGAGATCAGTGGGCCCAGAGCCAGCCCCGGCCCCTCCCACCCTTACCCAGCCCCCACTGACCGTGGCAGCAGGCGGTCGCCAAGAGCATGAGGAGGAGGAGGAGGAGGAGGGGCCCCTGTACCACCACGGCCAAGAGGTTCTTACCAACCTCCTGCCAGCGCAGGGGGGACTGGAACTGCCCGTCTCCTGTGTTGACAGGAAGGAGGAACTGGGTCACAGGGGGAGGTGCTTGGTTTCTGGGCCCATCCCCACCCAGGTCACCTCGGGCTTTTTTTTTTTTTTTTTTGCCTTTATTTATTTTTTTTTTTTATTTATTTTTGGGACAGAGAGAGACAGAGCATGAACGGGGAGGGGCAGAGAGAGAGAGACACAGAATTGGAAGCAGGCTCCAGGCTCTGAGCCATCAGCCCAGAGCCTGACGCGGGGCTCGAACTCACGGACCGCGAGATCGTGACCTGGTTGAAGTCGGACGCTTAACCGACTGCGCCACCCAGGCGCCCCCACCTCGGGCTTTTAAGGGAAAAGACCAAGAACTAAATGGGCCACTCAACTGAGGTCTGACTGGTACAGGCCACAGTGGTATTACCATCTCCTTTGTTAGGACCTCTTGTGATATGACCCAGGACGTAAGTAGCTTTTACGACTACTTTGCCGTATCTCTAACTTGGCCCAAACTTGGGGCCACCTAACCCTCTAGTTCCCTTCCTGGGAGCTGCTGTTTGTCCCTACCCTGCGTTATCGACTTGGGTGGCACTCCCCCACACCTCGAGGGAAGTTCTCACCTAAGCGCTCGAAGGCGTCAGCCACGGCCTGGTCTCACGCCATGTCCACGTGCCCCCCGGCCCAGGCAGAAGTGGGGGAACACCAGGAAGCCCCTTTTTCCGGATGCGGCTCATTTCCTGCAGCTTCTGCTCAGGGACAGAAGAGGGACGTGCGTCCGGAGCTGAGGCCCAGACTTGCAGAGCGCCACCCGACCAGAGAAGTGTTGGAGCACGAAGGTGGCCGTGCCGCCATTGATGCCGACGAAGAGGTTGACACAGGTGAGCACCACACAGGCCGTGCCGGGCACACGACTGGCGTGATCGACCAGCTGAGGGGGCAACAGGGGTCACCGGGTAACCACCCAGACAGCAGGCTGAGTAGCCCTAAGAGGGAGTCCTCTGTATCCAGTCGGTTAAGGGTCTAATTCTTGTTTTGGGCTCAGATCACGACCCCGGGGTCTCATGGGGCTCCGTGCTGGGTGCGGAGCCTGCTTGAGATTCTCTCCCTCTCCCTCTGCTTGCACTCTCTTGCTGTAAAATAAAATTCTTAAAAAAACTTTTAAAAATTAGAAACAAAAGACAAAAGAGTTGTTTTGTTTGTTTGTTTTAAAGTCAACTCTACCCTTGGGACACCTGGGTGGCTCAGTCAGTTGAGCGTCCAGCTTCGGCTCAGGTCACGATCTCGCAGTTCGTGGGTTTGAGCCCCGCGTCGGGCTCTGTGCTGACAGCTCGGAGCCTGGAGCCTGCTTCGGATTGTGTGTGTGTGTGTGTGTGTGTGTGTGTGTGTGTGTGTGTGTCTGCTCCTCCCCTGCTTGTGCTCTCTCGAAAATGAATAAACATTAAAAAAAATTTAAAGTAAACTCTACCCTCAACGTGGGGCTTGAACTCACGACCCCAAGGTCAAGAGTCGCACACACTACCCCCTGAGCCAGCCAGGTGCCCCAGGACAAGCTGAGCTTTTAAGGCCACCTCAGCCTGTCCTTAAATTAGATTCCACTTGGGACCACCTCGGATCTCTTCTGTCCTCGGGAGCTGGGACAGAGCCCTGGCTCCCTCGATGGCATCAGGCGTCGGGGTAGGGCGGCAAGAACGAGCTCCGAGGGGGGCGGAGGCTTCACCCATAGAGCAGTAACAGCAGCAGGAGGGCAGGCGGGTTGGCGGGAGCCACGTACGCCCTCTGCTGGAAAGCCAGAAAGGTGAGCGCCGCCACGCACGCTGGCACCAGGTAGTTCCACTGCGTCGGAGGCGGAGTTACGCCCATCAGTTTGCAGGTCCCCTGGGCCCCATCCCAACCCCCCGCGTTTCAGGTGGCCAGAGGCGCAGTCTCCCAGATCCCCAGACTTCACCCAGACCGTCCCAACAAGCGCCTGGCGGGAAGGGGCAGCGAAGGGGCAGCAAAGGGGCAGCGGTGAGAGGCGGCCGGACCTCCCCCCCACCAGCACTCCCCGCACCACGTCCCAGAGAAAGTTGCTGAGCCAGTGAAGAGTGGGAGGCGGGCCCCCCATACACTGCAGAGGCCCGGCTCCTCGATGAGAACAAGGGTGACGCTGGCTGGGACGAAAGACACGGCGAAGACCGCGCAGGTGGAGACGGGCACGTCCACCGAGGCGGCCGTCCTGCGGGCAAGGGCGCACGGGCGCCTCAGAGGACACCTCTGCCCACGCCGACGGGACAAGGATCCACGCGCTGGTCACCGGGCGGGGAGACGAGCGGGGCCGTGTGGGGCCGGTGGGGGCTGGGCTGCCGGCCGGGCAGACGCGCAGACCGCGCGGTGGGGTCCCAGCGGACGCGGTGACGATGCGTGGGCTGCCGGGGGAGCCTGACAACGTCCCGCTGTCCGGGCCTGGCGAGCGGAGAGCCGCAGCCCCTGTGCGCGTACTCAGCAGGGGCGTGGCAGAGCGCAGAAAGGCCGAGGTGGGGGGCGGGGCATAGGGACTCAGCGCAGCCTCGGGGTGGCTGAGCGTGGTGATGCTGTGGGCGTGGCGGGCAGGGCCTGGGGGCAGGTGGGCACGTAGGAGCGCGTCGTTGGCCCTGCAGATGAAGGCCACCACGGCGTGCCGGCCCTTGTTGTTGAACCAGATCCGGGGTGGGGGTGGGGGTGGGGGTGGGGGTGGGGGTGGGGGTGGGGGTGGGGTCGGGGCCGAGGGGTCAGAGCGCCGCGGGGAGACCTGCCCCACCAGCCACCTGCCCGCCCCCTCACCCGAGCGCCCACCTCGAGGCTGTCCTCGGTGTCCGGGCCGTGAGCCCAGGCTGTGGGGTTGCTCAGGACACGGTCGAGGGGGCCCCGCCGGGTCGGGGGTTCAGCAGCACCGGCAGCCCCCACACTGAGTGGCTCACCTCTTGCCCTGAGGGCAGGCCTGGGTCTCGGACCCCAGGGAGAAGCGCCCATACCTGCTGGGCAGTGGGCTCAGGGAGGGTGGGGCAGGAAAGCCTCCTAGCGGGTGGGCAGGGGGCGCGGGAACGGCCCTCCTCACCTGACCTCGTTCACCCACTTCTTGGTCTTCAGGCTGCGGGAGATGCAGGGGCGGGGGGGCACGGAGAGCCTCCGGAGCGCCGGCCCCCTCCTCTGGGCAAACTGAACGCGTGCAGGTGGCGGCTGGCCCCTGGCGCACCAGGCGGGGGTGGGTCTTGACCAGGAAGTCGGGACAGGTTCCGGCCCGTCAGGAGGCGCGAGGAGACTGAGCACCGGCACCGGGCCCACAAAGAGGACAGGCAGCACCATCTGCAGGACGGGCCCAGCAGCTGCCCTCCCTGCGCACCCCCCGGGCTGCCCGGGACCCTTCCTGCTCCTGCTCTACAACCATCCGTGGCTCCCGGGTGCTCTCAGTAAAGGTGCTCAGACTGGGGGAGACTTCTCGGGTTCACCGCTGAGTGGGTGACGGGAGTAGAAAACAGGCACCCAGGGCTGCCCGCGCGCCCTCCTCTGGCGCCCGCTCCCCCTCACCTGCGTCAACGGGCCACGGCGGCCGCGGCCGGCAAGCAGAAAGCGCTTGAGAAGCAGGGCCCGGAGCTGCTGGCGGGTCAGCGCCCAGCCCTGTCCCCGGCCCGCGGGGTCTGGCCCGAAGCCCTGCGGGACCCGTGTTTCCGGGGCAGCCGTCGCTGTGGGGGATGGGAGGGTCAGTGCGCAGGCTCCGGGGGACAGGGAGGGACCGCAGGCTCGAGGCGGGACAACTCACCTAGCTCCCCGTTCTCCAGGGCCGACTCTTCCGGAAGAACCTTGAGCCGTGAGGTCACGTCTGGGGGAGCGAGGCCCGCGCCCAGGTGCCGCTTGTGGCTGGCGATCTGTGGGGCCATCAGGGGTGCGTTCAGGTTTGAGGGTCGCCGTTCAGCCGAGGGTCTGAGTCAAGGTCCTGGGTCGCAGACAGAGGGGGTCGGGAATCGGGGGTGGAGGTCGAGGCTGCGCCTTGAGATGCAACCAAGGCTGGGGCCTCGCCGTAAAGTCAAGTCTAACTCTGAACCGAGGCGCGGGGTCAAGGACAGGGACCTGTGGCCGCGTCCTCTGGGTCCACGTCCGCAGCGCAAGCCTCTACCACCTTCGGGAAGACCTGGGGAGACAGAGCGGGGGCTCAGCCCGGGACCCCACAGGAGTCGCCCGCGCCCAAGACGCCGTGGGGCCCTCTGCGTGCGCCTGCCTCCTCCCCGGGGTGTGCTGCTGGGGGAGACCCGTAGGACAGCTCCTTCACCAGCCGCGCCCCGGGCACCAGGCACCGCACGAGCGACAGCAGCTGGGCGGGACCTGGGTGGACGGGGGCGCGTCAACCGGGGACGCAGCCGGCTGTCCTCGGGGAAGGGGCTGGAGTGACCCACGGGAGCCTGTCTCTGCAGGCAGAGGAGGTTAGGGTTAAGCACCTGAGGGCAAGAGGTGACCGGAGATCGGGCCCGCAGTCCACATGGGGTCAGGGGTCCGGGCTGGAGTTACGGAGCCTGTTGCCCTGAGTCAAGCCCCCCACTGGCCCTTCCCTCAGGCTCTCCCAGCCCGTTCCCGCCAGCCGCGCTGCCCTGTTTGGCATCCAACTCCTATTCATCCCTCAGAACCCCACTCCAGGCACTTCTTCGTCAGAAACATTTTCTGGCCGCTGAATCGGAATCTAGGGGAACCTCGTGCCTCCCCCAACTCCTACCTTCTCGGTATTTGAGCAGCAGCTCCCAGATGCTGCAGCGGGAAGCAGGGTCGACACCAGCCGTGGGTTCATCCAGAATGACAACCCGGGAGCCGCCCTCAAAGGTGATGGCCACTGAAAGCTTCTGCTGCGTCCCACCTGGGCAGAGGCAGGTGCGGGGGTCCCAGCAGCGTCCCCTCAGTCTTGGGCAGGGCCGCGTCCCTTCCCCGTGCCCCCTTTCCCCACCCCCTGGATCTCCGTGCCCAGCCCCCCTGGGCCTCCCGGATCTGGTGTCTCCTCTGGCTTCGCACGGCCCTTGGGGTAAAGTCCCTACCCCCTTCCCAGCACCATTTCCACCGACCCGGATACTCCTCCCCGGCTGGGCTCACCAGGGAGGCGGCGGGTCTGCGCACAACGCGTGGGGACAAGCCCCACGTCCTGCAGTAGACGGGCCTCCTCGGGGCTCACAGCTCCTGCACTCAGGCCCTTCGACCGCCCAGATGTGCTCCTGCAAGGTCAGCCTGCAGCCACGCTCTGGAACAACGGCCCCCGTGGCAGGCAGAGCCCCAAGAACACCCAGCCCCGCCACCCCTGACGCTGCACCCCCGGGCCCGCCGAGACGCACGTCAGACAGCACGTCGTATTGCGGGCAGGCGCCCAGGTGGGGCCGGACGGCTCCCATTCTGGACTGACATCGTGGCCCAGGATGCGGGCAGAGCCACCAGTGGGTGGAAAGAGGCCACACAGTAGGGACCTGGGAGTGAAGGGGTCTCAGAGCAGCTGCCCCTTCAGAGGAGGAAACGGAGACCCCCAGAGAAGGAGCAAAAGCACTTAAAAGGCACCTACTGCGTGCCCAGACTCGAGGTGTGTTATGTCCCCGTTCTATAAAGGAGGAAAACGGAGGCTCAGAGAACACGGTTGTCTATCCGCCGTGTACCCCAAGTGGATTGGGGGTCCCGGCTTCCCCTGTGGAGACCCCGGACACCTCTCCCATTGAGCAGATGTGCCAGCTGAGGCCGGGGGGAAATTAGGACAGTGGCAACCGCCCACAGCATGGTGGCCTTGCCGTCTCCGTTGTGGCCCAGCAAGGCGGTGATCTGGCCCTGGCAGAAGTCCAGGCTGAGCCCACGCAGGGCTGGCTGGGGGTTGCCGGGAAAGCGTTTCTCCAGGCCCCGTACGGAGAC
The DNA here is from genome assembly GCF_007474595.2 of Lynx canadensis. Taxonomy (NCBI): domain Eukaryota; kingdom Metazoa; phylum Chordata; class Mammalia; order Carnivora; family Felidae; genus Lynx; species Lynx canadensis. The sequence goes on along the minus strand of NC_044304.2, from coordinate 477,691 downwards.
CCCCGGAATCCAGCCGGGTGGGACCTCTTCTGTCGGCACTGCGGGAGGAGGGCAGGCTCGACCACGGGAGCCCTTTGTAGGGGGGGGCTCTGCGGGACCTGGGAGGCCGCAAACGCTGGCCCGTGGAGTCAGGGACCCATCAGGGCTGGGGCCTATGGGCGTTAGGGGAGCCCCACGGAGCCGGGGGGGGGGGTGGAGGTGTGCAGAGGACCGGGCTCTGTAGGAACCTGGGTCTTTGGGGGACATGGGGCATACAGACAGGGAAGCAGCCGTCAGGTCTCCTCGTGCCTCACCCTCCGGGTCCTTCGGGGTGGGAGGCGGGGTGGAGCCCTTGGGAGAACGAGGTCCAAACCAATAGCTTCTCCGAAAGGGAAAGTTCCACGGTTTGGGGATCCCATACTGGCCTGGGAGGAGCGGTGCTCTGTTACCCCTTGAGCTCATCACCCTGGGGTGCGCCAGCTTCTGACCACGCGCCCGGGATCAGGGCATCCAGGTGGGAGGGCCCGGCCAGGACCCCATCGGCCTGCCTCAGGCCGTCCCTCGAACGCAGCCCCCCGGGCCTAGATGCCAGGAAGAGCCGCCCAGGACGGCCTGCAGGCACCAAGCGGCCCCTCGGCCCTGCCCCGGCTCGCCAAGGCCCTCAGCCCGGCCGCCCTTCTGCAGGTACGCCCCTGCCCTGTGTCCCTACCCCACCCTCCGTCCCCACCCACCCGGGGAGACGGCCTCCAGGCACCAAGTGGCGAGGCCATAGAGCACAGCGTCGAGCAGCAGGATTCCAGAGACCTGGGCCGGGCTGAAGACGCCAGGGGCGGGCCCGGTGCCCGCCCTGTGCCACTGGGCGCCTTCACCCTGCTCCTTCGGCAGCGCCAGGCTCTCGCAGCCGAACCCAGAGGCCACAGGCGACAGAAGACTGCGGTGGGGACAGGGGCGGCAGCGAGCAAACGCAGCGCAGGGCCCCCCCGCACCCGGCCACCCCGGGTCTCACCACGGCCAGAGACCACCCGCAGGCAGCTGGTCTCGCCAGGCCACGCACAGCACGTAGGGCGGACAGAGCACGAAGTAGGCCAGGCCTCGCACGCGGCCGCCGGGTCGGCGCGGGGGAAGCGGGCGCTCAGAAGGAAGCTCTGGACCACGGTGGCCACGGCGAAAGCCGCCAAGAGCAAGAAGACCACGGCCGGGTGGCTGCGGGGGAGGATGTCCTCGAGCTGCGAAGGGCGGATTCGGCTCCTCAGGCTCCGGGATTTGCCCAGGGGCCCGCGCGCGCGCAGCCACCCCGCAGCCGGGAAGGCCGAGGCGTGCGCACCTTGGGCACCAGCACGAGCAGCGCCGTGCTGCCGAGGAAGGGCGAGTGGCAGCTGAGGAACCAGCCGAGCCACAGCACCGCGCTGCCGAGCCCCAGGGCCTGCAGCCCTTTCCTTCCCTCGCACCACGGCCTTCACCGCCGGCGCCACGGAGTGGATCCAGGCGTCAGGAAAAGCGGCAGCGACCGGCTCTGTAGACGCAGGACCCTGAGGCAGGGGCGCGGCTGCGGTGGAGGCCAGAGGCCCCGCGCAGCCCCCACGGGCACTGGAGATCCAAAGGCGCAGCTGGGCCCCGGATGTCCCCTGACCCCTGTTCCAGCCTTAAGGATCCCAGCTGTCCTCACAGGCCGCGTTCTCCCTGCCCCCGGGGACCCCAGCCCCTCCGGGATCCCGGTTCCTCCCGCTACAGGTCACAGGGAGTGGTCCTTCCAAACCAGTGGCTCGCAGCCTCGACCGCATGAATGTTCCAAACGGAGCCCGAGCCGAGATCTGGCCGGCGGAAGGGGGGTGGATGCGCAGGGAGGGGGCGCTCACGCGTCATCCGCGTAGCACGGGGAGGGCGTCTGCTGCGGGTAGAGGCCTGCACGGGCCTCGGTGCCGCTGAGCCACACCACACATAGCGCAGGTCTGTCAAGGGTCAGCAGCCGGGCCCGGGTCCCAGAACCTGCATGGGGCACGGTGGTGGGCTGCGGGGAGAGGCCGGGGAGTCCCACGGCCCCGCCCACCACCGCCTTAACTCTCTCGAGCGCACACGTCTGTGCCCGCCTGCATCTCGTCCTGGAGCGCGAGGTGCTGCCCGCGCCCGGAAGCCCTGGGCCACGCCCCACGGAGACCCCACACACAGTAGACCCCAATTGGCCCAAGGGGTCCTGGGCTCCACCCATCCCAGGCTCTAGGCAGGGATGGCCCCGCCCACCACGCTCGGGTCCACCCCCACCTGTTCCCGATCTTCTTGGTTCTCGCGAAGGCGTCGATATCCCGGCGGATCTTGATGCGCGGGTGACCAGGGCCCGCGAGCTGTGCGGGGTCCGAAGGTCCCTCGGGCCCCAGAAGACGATGCCGGCCCAGAAGTGGTGCTCCGCGAGCAACTCCAGGGCCCGCGCCATCAGGGCTGCCTCTGAGGGTGCCGCCTCCAGCTTGTCCAGGGTCGCACACTGAGGAAGGGCCTGGGTGTGGGTCCTGGGCGCCCGGATCCTCCCCTGAACCTCAGGGCCAGGCGGCGCTTCTTCCTCGGGGACCCCAGGGCGCGGCCCAGCTCGGCCATCAGATTTCTGCAGGGCCAAGCTGTGGCCCTCCTCAGGCTTTCCTTGGAATGGGGCACTGCTCCAAGTTGGGTCCCCCTCCCTGAGCTCCCCTGGATTCCACAAGCCGCCTGCACACTCGCCCCCACATCCTGGGCAGGGATGATGTGCCCAGGGAGGCCCTGGATGAACCTGCTGTCCTCCGACCTGGCCTAACCTGCCACATGGCCACGTTTGTCCTGTCGTTCAAGTAGTTGAAGAGCTGGGGTCCCAGCACACCCCACGCCTCCTGGAGGCCCTTCAGTGGAGCCAGCTTCTAGAAGGTCCGGTTCCCCTGTGGCAGGTGGGCACCAAGATAAATGCCAGGTCAGCCCTTTCTCGACCCTCCCCTGCTCTGAGGACCCCTGCCCACCTCTCCCGTTTTGCTCCAGCCCGTGGCTCTGAGCACTGGTGCATTCTGTTCCTCTGCCCGCAATCTGGGAAACGCTAACTTCTTCAAAAACCTGGAGTCCACCACCCATCTCAGGAAGCCTCCGGGGTCAGGGCCCCCCCTCTGGCCTGGCACAGCCTCCCTGGGTTAAGGGAGGGACCCAGGACCACTCCTGCCCTTACCTGGGCCGTGAGCCGCCTGGTGAAGCCACTTTCCCTAGGACTGGCAGCTTCAGGCGCCTCCAGAGCAGGAGGGACAGTGGGTGGGTTTCCAGCGACCCCATCAGCTCAGCACAGGCAGGGCCTGGGATGGGGGCACCGTGAGGCCCTGCCCCCATTCCCACTGCCCCACTTCCCAGACTAGAGGTCAGTCACTCACTCAGGCTGCTGTCGGGCAGGCCCGGGGCGGGCTCTTGCCCCACCAACTCCTTCAGGTGGGTGGCCTCATGCCAGTCGAGGGAGGGCCCCCTGGGATGCCGGGGCCCTTGGCACCGCAGAGGACTTCCGACACGGCCTCCAGGGGCCGGCTAGTCCCCTGAGGTCTCCGCAGCAGCGCCCACGGCTCCACCAGGCCGGGCAGTGCCAGGAGCTGGAGAGGTCACCAAGGATGCCACCCAGCCTCGACCGGGGAAGGACCCTGCCAGGAGCACCTTCTCCCTCGCCCCTTCTGCCCAAGCCCTCCCAGGACCTCCCCATCCGGGCAGCTTCCCCTCTCGGCCTCCCGGCTGGGGTGGAGGGTGAGTGGGCCGCTTACCTCCTGGGCCACGTTCTCTGTCGCCTCCAGGAAGCTCCTCACGGACTCCCGGGTTTGGTCCAGCCCAGACCCCAGGGATTGCTGGGGAGAAAGCCCACAAGGGCGATAATGACCTTGATGGCATTCTCACCGGGGGTGTAGCAGTTTGCCAAGCTCCCGAAGATCCCGTTTTACAAATAGGGCAACGGAGGCTCCGAGAGGCACGTGGACTCATGCAAGGTCTCACGGGCCGGACACTCCACCACCGTGCTGGACACAGCCCATCTGGGCACCCGTCCCTCGTCCCTCCAGGAGCCAGGGACAGCCCAGGAAAAGGCCTGGAAGCCGGAACCAGAGGCCCCTGGCCAGGATGGGGAAGCCCAGAAGGCCACGGTGGGAGCTGAGCAGAGCACGTGACAGAGGGTCAGGCTGAGGACCCCCCTGAGGGCAGCATCCCAGAGTCACCTGGTCTCGCCCCACCCCATCTCATCTCTCGAAGCAGTGTCCCCAGTAGCTCAGTGGTCAGGGGCAGGTGGTCCCGCAGCCGGTCGCTCGGCTGAGGCCGGGCTGGGAGAGGAACACACAGAAGCACGAGTTTAGGCAAAGCTTGGCCCGAGACAGCTCCCGCCCTGTGCCCGTGACACGGCCGGGCAGGTGGAGGCTCAGAGAGCATCCCTGCCGGCCAAAGGGCCCTGGCCTCCTCACCTGCCCCGCCCGCCGCCCTCAACACTGGCATTAGCTTTCCCAGGCTGGCCAGCATCCTGTGGGCTCTCGTCCCCCACCCCCAAGGATGGTGTGGGCATCTGCCAGGAGCCAGGGGACGCTGGGGGCAGACAGAGCACCAGGTGGAGGCTCGGCAGACACCCCCGTGCCTGTGGCTGCCGCACCCACCCCCGCTTGCTCACAGGGTGTCCTTGAAGTTGCTGAGGACACCTGGCTGCTCGGCGGGCGCGGATTGCGGGAAGCAGGTGTCGTTCATGCTGCAGATGAGACCCTGGAGCCGGGTAGGGTGCCGGCCGAGGGCAGCGGCTTGTTGGGGAAGTGGCCTGTGGGGACGTTGGGCGTGGGGAGCTTTGCCTGCACCCCCGTCGTGTCTGCACCCCCGCGGACAGAGTGCTCACTCAGACTCGCGCTCTCTGACGCTCACGGGACCCTGTGGATAGGGTGACCCAGTGCCTCCCCTCTCCCCCGCAAAGGGCCTGGTCCCTGGGGGGGGGGGGAAGGGGGGGCTTACACTCATGTTGCTCCAGTCGGGGGTGGGAGTGGCATACAGCCACCAGATGAAGAAGAGAAACAGAGGCCCCAGCAACTCCACCAAGAGCTGGATCTGGGAGAGGGGCAGAAGAGGCAGGGGAGTGGGGGACCGTGGGGGACACCGGGGCCGCCCCGCCCTGACCCATCTGTCCTGGCATTACCGGCCGTCTCCTGCGATACAGGACATTTTTCCAAAGCAGCAGCATTAGCTGTGTCCAGAAGGCCATGGTGGGAATGCACAGAGCACACGACGGAGGGTCCGGCTGAGACGCACTGTGTGGCTGCGGGCAACCCCTGGCCCTCCCTGAACCTCGTTCCTCCAGCTCATGGTGCAGGGTTCCTGGAAGCTCTGCTTGGAGCCGAACAGCAGGCACTTATTTAAGGGTCCCTTCTGTCCCTGGAGGGGCGGAGCGGGCCAATGGGAGCCCTGCCCGAAGCCGTCCCCGCACCTGATTGGTTGCCTGGGCTGTCGCTCGCTGCAGGGCTGGGGTCCAAAAGGCTATCAACTAATTCCTGAGGGGGAGGAGCCTCGGCTTGACCCCTCACGACTCCACTTTGAGCCCCTTTGGGGGCTGCCAGGTCCCGGCCCCCAGCCTCATCCCGCGTCCTGGGAAAGATCCCCGCCCCCCAGCCCCAGCTCTAACCCAATGATAACAGCAAAGTGTTCACCGTGCCGAACATTTTACACACCAGGCCCCCAGAGACAGGCAGAGCCACCCCGCGGGAGCAGGGCCCCAGCTCCACCCACCCCTCGTGTATGATTTATCGTTAAGAACCACAAGACGCAGAGAAAGAGTCAGGCGGAGAGGCAGCGCTGCGGCTCCTGGAACCAGCAATTCCTGATCCCCGCTTTGGTTACAACCGTCTAGCTCTGGCCTACTTCATTATTGTGCTGCCGGGGGGCAGGGCGTTGCCACAGGCCCCGGTCGAGGCTGGAACTGGGACCCGGGACCCCCGACCCCCCACTGGAGGACTCTACATCGGGAGGGAGTTGGGGTGGGGGAAGCCTCCGTTTTTCCAGCGGGGCAGAGGGCTTGTCGGAGTTCTAACGCGGAGAGGGGCTGCAGGTGTCTGTCGGCAAATACCCGTCAGGTGAGTCCAATGCCCTGCAGAATTAGTGCCCGGTTCTGCCGCCCCTCGCCGCTCACACCCACCGGGGGCGGAGGGGGGGGGAGGTGAGTGTGGACTCCGCCCTCACCCCCTAATTCCCAGGGAACCTGCCTCCCTCCCACCCATCCGCACCCCGGGACCCTCTCACCTTTCCAGCCCTCATCTCTGGCCGTCTTCCCTGCGCCCGACAGGAGCCCGGGGTCGCGGCCCCTTTAAGAGGCGTCTCCCGCAGCGAGCCCTAAACCCCAGCAGTTCACCTCCAGGGCCTGGGAAGCCCGCGGCCGCGCCCGGCCCCGCCCCCGCCCCCTACTATTGGCTGCCACCCCTGCCACTCACAGGCCGGGCCCGCCCGATCCACGCGCGCCGTGGAAGGAGGCCGCGCAGGGCCGGGTTTCTTAAAGGGGCCGCTCTCCTCTTGCTGCGTCACCTTGGGGCGCCGGGTCGCCGACTCACCCCGCGCTGGCACCCCCCGACAGGCCGGCTGGGCTGTCTCCCCACATTGCGTACCCGCCTGCAGTGCAGCAGCTCCCCGTCTTACGAGGTCCCTTTCTCCCCACTCTATTCTGGGGGACCCCGGCCTAGCCAGACTCGCTTCGTGACCCTGGGACTCCACTTGTCCATCCACAAGGTGGGGGTTCCATTGGTCATCATTTGTCAATCCCACAAACATTCCTTTGGTCCCTACAGTGGGCCCGGCCATGGTGGAAGGGGGAAGGGGGGGCCCAGCATTCCAAGATTAGAGTCCCGGGTCATAACGGTCACTGCATTTTGAGGAATACCTCCGAATCCCTTTCTAGAAGACTGGGTAGATTTCCCAAGACCATGGTGAAGACGAAGCACGTGTATGGACCCACAGCTCTGAAGGCCCCGACCGGGGAGCAAGCAGATATACTGGGAGGATCCCTGAGAAAAGGGAGGTGGGCTTGGCGTTGGGGCTTTGAGGATGTGTAGGAGTTTGCCGCTTCCAGAACTGCGGGCCTAGTGACCAGCCTGAGCAACCCCTGGGGGCTGCAGGTGGAGCTGTCTGTGGGCTGGGACAGGGGGTTGCAGGGCTCACCTTTCTAGCCAGCAGGCAGGCCCGCCTCTTTCCCCCACGCAGGTCCTGACCCGCAAACACTTTTTCAACCCACACTCACCTGCGCCCTGAGCGCAGCCCTGAGGACCTCCTTAGATGCTGGTCCAGTGCCCACCCCCAGGGCCCCCCGCCACACCCCCACCCCCAGGTTGCCGCAGACTCCCAACTCTCCCAGTAGTTTCTTCCTAAAAAGAGGTTTTTATTGCCTTTGGTCCACAGTTGACATTTCACATTATCTCTTGGTCCCAGGGCTCCTGGATGGGGGCCAGTCCCCAGGGAGGACCTCCGGGTGGGGATCCCTGTGCAGTACTTGGCAGAGGAATGGGGACAAGTAGGGGAAGGGTGGGGGGCGGGCCTGGCTTTGTGTCAACCGGGCAGAACTCTGTTGTCCCGCCTGGGCCTCAGTTTCTCCGCTAGGCCCTGGGGGGGGGGGGTGGACTACGGGTGACTGTCTGAGACTGCTAGGTCCTCACAAGACCTAAAATACTTGGGGACTGTGGCCCTGCCCTCTCCCAGGGGACCTGCTTCCTTCTCGGCATCCCCTTCCACCATCTCCAAACCCCGCCCCCCACTCCCCTGCAAAAAATATTATTTTTCTTTCATTAAAACTGCCCGAAGCTTCTGTGGGCACAGAAACCACAAACTGATCGGCAGAGAAAAGGGAAGAGAGGGAAAGGCGACCGGAAACCATACGGGGCAGGGCCCCTCCCTGCCCAGGTTTCTTCCCCCAACACCTCCACCCCCCAGGCCAGCCCAAAGCCTGCTGGGAAACTCGCTGGCGGGAGGTGCTCCGGCGGACGCCCCGCCCCCCGATCTACCTCCGCCCCTTCCCCACAGACAAGCAGAAACACAAGACGAAAACAGAAAAACGCGAGAAGCAGACAGGGTGATGTGGGGAGGCGCCCCGCTCCGGCGGCTCAGTGGCCCGCCTCCTCCTGGCGGTAGGGGGCGTATTCCGGGGCCTCCGCTGGGCCGTCGCCTGCAGCCACCGCACCCCCATCGGCCGCGGGGCCCTGCGGGCAGTACTTGGCGTCATAGATCTGCCGGCCCAGGCCGAACACCTGGCCGCTCTGGTTGGCGCCCTGAGTGTAGCCCATCTGCAGGGACAGGGACGAGTTGTCACACTTGTCGGTCCCCAGCTTGGTGTCGTAGATGTGCCGCCGGGTCCCGGGGGCCGTCATGCCCACCTGCACAGGAGGAGAGACAGCTTGAGGGCGGCGGAGGAGGGCCAACGAGGCCACACCCACCCCTGACCCCCGCACCAACTCCGTCTGGGTCTGGTCTGGGTCTGAACGTAGCGCAGGCTCCCGTGGGTCCCCCCCAGCCCTGCCTGGACACCCTCTCTCGCCCTCTGTGCCAACTGTATGGGCCTGGCTCTCCCTGCCGGCCAGGGAGCTCCCCAGGTGAGGGCCGAGGCGTCCCAAGAACCCAAGACTTCCAAGACCATCGTACTGGCACATGCCAGGTGGCAGGAAAGTGAGAATCGGCAGACCCGAAGATACCAGGGTTGCACGGAGCCCCTGGGCAATCCTGGGGGGGGGGGCGGGTGAGGCACAGGGCCGGCTAGTAACTTCCCCGGGACACACAGCAAGCTGGCAGAGAGGTCGGAGGGAACTCCAGAGCAGGACTCTCAGTGACAGGCACGCGTGGGGACAAGGATAAGAGCACGCAGGGAGGTGGGGCCCGGGGAGCCCCACCTGGCTGGCACACTTGTTTGTGCCCATCTGGAGGCTGATGGTTGAGTGGTCCATGGGTGGCAGGATGTGGTTCTTCGGGTCATACAGATGCCTTCTCGTCCCATAAGCTGTCATGCCCGACTGGCTGGCACACTTGTTTGTGCCCATCTGCAGGGAGGCGGGCAGGAGAGGTCAGGTGCCCCCGCCAGGCCTCTAGACCCCGCCCTGAACTTGAGGGGACACGGGGCTCATCGGGCCCAGGTCACATTAGAAGCCCCCACCCCACCGGGGCGGGCCAGGGTCAGAGGCACCGGGAGCCCACCTGGAGCCCAATGACGCACTGGCCCGCCTTCATGGTGGCGTCGTCAAAGTTGCGCTCCTGTTTCTCTGAGTATTTGACGCCAATGTCCACTCCGCTCTGCAGCCCCTTCGTCTTGGCCTGGAGGAGAGGGGTGTTGGGAGCATCAAAAGGGTGGGGGGCAGCAGAGACCCTTGCACCGGGCCCAGACTGTGCAACTCTGGGGGAGGCAGGGGGACGGGCTCCCACCCGCCCCACCCACCAGCCACCCAGCGCCTCAGCCACCAGCGGTCTGACAGCTCAGGACAAGGACTCGGGGGGCGGGGGGGCATCCTCACTGCCAACCCCTCCTACCCGACCCGCCAGCAGCTCGCCGGGCAGGGACACCTGCCCCTCGCTCCTCCCTGGTCACTAGACCCCACACACTGGCCGCATCCTCCTGTGTTCAGGGTGTTTCCCACAACATGTAACGTATTTCTAATCTATCCAGAGTGACTCGGGGATGAACTCTGGCTGACAATGGTGTGTCCACGGAGCTTCACGGATTGTGACAAATGTCCCCTGAGGGACACAGTGCCACCCAATGGGGCAGCCGTGCGCGCGGGGCCGGGAGGCACGCGGCAAATCTCAGCACCTTCCTCTCAACTTTGCTGCGAACCTAAAACTGCTCTCAAATATAAAGCTTGGTTTTTTATTTTTTAAGTAAAAGATTTGTTCCTCGTCTCCTCCCTTGAGACCGTGAGTCCACGACTGGGTGGACCGTGCCTGCCTTGTCCAGCACGCAGTCCGAGGTGCCTGGTGCCGTCTCTGGGCCTCACCTTCCCGGCCAGGGCCAGAAGGGACACCTGCACCTGGGTCATGTTCCCGCTCTCGAACAGGTCGTTGGCCTCGAACAGGTCCACAGGGTTCATGCCGTAGCTGACCATGGCCTTGATGAAGTTCGAGAGGTTTTCCAGCTGGGAGGAGGCGGGAGAAGGAGCGTGAGGCCACCCGGCCCGCCCACCCGCCCGCCACACGTGGTGGGTCAGCTGCCCCCTCCTGCCGCCCGCGGGCGCCTCACCTGGTGCCAGTTCTGCATGGAGCGGTTGATCTTGGGCACAGAGCCCGGCTGAAGCTTATTCATGAGTCTGGGGAGGGGGGACAGGACCCTCCGTTAGCGCAGGGGAGCCTCAGAGACCCGAGAAACGAATTGTACTCTTGCCACACTCTTGCCTTCCCAAGCAACCTCACTCCAGGCCTCCCTCAGTTTCCCCGCCTGCGATGTAATCTTCACCCGCAAGGGAGCAGAGGGCCAGAGTGTGGCAACCACTGTCGTGGGGGGCGAGTCTGCGGACCTGCACGCCCAGGGATGTCCGAAGCCACCCGAGCAGGACGCAGGGAGGAAGGGCCCAGGAACGCGGAGGCTCCCACCAGAGGGCGGGTGTGAGGTGAGAACGTTGGCCGCCAGAGAGCCGCCCCGAAGCGGCCACGCGAGAAGGCGAAAGACAAGCGGGACCCGAGACCCGCTGCGCTGCGGGGAAAGCCAGCCCTGGGACCGTGTGACCTCGAAGCGCACACCGGCACCTGCCCACACCGCACTCACGTGCACAAGACAACGCCGTCCTTGAGACCCTTCTGGAAGTCGGGCCCAATCGAGAGGCCGGTGAGTCCCTCGATCCAGCTACGGAGCTCGGCCTCCTTCTGGGGGTCATATTTGGACAGGAGCTGGGTGAGCAGAGGACACGGGGTGCGGTCAGCTGGGGAGCTCCGGGAGGGCGGGGCCGCTCCCCCTTCGCAGGCTCAGACACGCCCCCACCTCTGGCGACAAACACCTGCTCTCGGCTCCTTCTGGTCCCGCCCCCACGCCCTGGCGGCGCCCTGCTCTCCCCGCACTGGAGAACCCCGCTCTTGTCTGTTGTCTGTCTATTTATTGTTTTAATGCTTATTTTTGAGAGAGAGAGAGAGAGAGAGAGAGACACACACACACACACACACACACACACACACACAGAATCCGAAGCAGCTCCAGGCTCCGAGCTGTCAGCACAGAGCCCAACGCGGGGCTCGAACCCACAGTCCATGAGATCATAACCTGAGCCCAAGTCCGCCGCTTACCTGACTGAGCCACCCAGGCGCCCCTATTTTATTTATTAAAAAAAACCTTTTTTGCAAGTAATCTCTACACCCAACGTGGGCTGGAACTCACGACCCCAAGGTCAAGAGTCACATGCTCTACTGACTGAGCCGGCCAGACGCCCCTCTGTTGCGGTTTTTAAATTGTGGTGAGATAACAATAACATAACATTTATCATCTTAACCGTGTTTAAGTGAACGGCTCAGGGACGCCTGGGTGGCTCGGTTGAGCATCCAACTCTTGATTTCAGCTCAGGTCATGATCCCGGGGTCGTGAGATCAAGCCCTGAATTAGCCTCTGCGCTGAGTGTGGAGCCTGCTTAACATTGTCTCTCTTTCTCCCTGGCTCGTGAGCATGCTCTCGAAAAAAAACAGTAAACCATCAGTAGTTTTTAACATACAACATTGCGCAACCACCGCCATAGTCTAATTCCAGAACATTCCATGTCTCCAAAAGAAACCCTGTCCCCAATAGCAGTCACCCCCCCCCACCCCCTGGCCCCCACGAGCCCCTTCCTGCCCGTGGACGAGCCTGTTCTGGACATTTCACACACGCGGACTCACACCCCGTGTGGCCTCTCGTGTCGGGTTCCCTCCCTGAGCGTCGTGTGTTCAGGGTCCGCCCGCAGGGCGGTGGGTGTGGGCGCCTCACTCCTGTTTACGCTGAGTAACGTTTCAGTGTGTGGATGGACCCGTTGTATTTACCCATTCATCATCCATGGACGGACATTTGGGTTGCTTCCACCTTTGACTACAGTGAAGGACACTGCCATGAATATTCACATACGATTCTTTTGGATGTGTCTCTAGGACTGAAATTGCCGGGTCACATGGTAACCCTAGGTTAAACTTACTGAGGAACCACTAAAACTTTCTCTGCTCCTTACACTGACCATACCACTTACTGCCTCAGGACCCTTGCACAAGCTGTCACTTTTGGCTCAGATGTTTGCATGGCTGGGTCCCTCCCTTCAATCTAGTCACCGATCCAGCTTAAAGGTTACCTCCTTGGAGAGGGTTTCCCTGAGTACCCTGGCTAGGAAAGCCCTCCTCATGCCTTCTTTGCCCCACTCTGCCTTATTTTCCTTCTAGCTTTTACCTTTATATGATATACCTCCTTGCTTATGATCTACCCCTCAAACGCTGCTGCCCAGCTCAGTGCTGTCTCCACAGACCCTGGGTAAATGGACAAAAATGTTCACGGTCTCCCATCAGCGCACACCCATTACCCACCAGCGCTCTCTCTCTCTCTCTCTCTCTGTCTCTCTCTCTCTCTCTCTCTCTCTCTCTCTCACACACACACACACACACACACACACACACACACACACACACACCATGTTTCCCTCGGGGCACCCAAGGCCAAGAAAGCCAGGATAGCTGGGGCCCAGAGAAGCCACAGCAAGTCAGGGGGACCCAAGGGGACCCAAGCCAGTGTGTGGGCAGACACAGACAGCCCCAGGGCGGCTGCTGAGATGCCGGCACACATTTGCCCACACAGATCCCTGCCCTGGACGCTCTCCCTTCCTGTCCTCCCACCCCTACCGGGGGACCAGGACCCCAGAGCCACCCTCTGCAGACCCCACTTCTACTCTCACCTCTGCTCCCAACTCCCTTATGAGCATGGACACAGTTCTCACCCTGTGCCTCAGTTTCCCCAGCTGTGCAGAATTGTCTGCGTCAGGGCCTCCTGAACTGGGCCCCACTTCTTGGTTCCTGCATAGAAACCTCACGACATGGGATCAGGGCTGAGCTGACCAGAGCACAGCAGAGACAAAGGCGGGGAGGCTGGCCCGCTAACCCGATCCTCCTGGCCCCCCCCCCCCCCCATCTCCTGGCTCCCACAGCCCCGCGGCCCTGCCCTGAGAAGGAGAAGCTGAGCCTGAGACAGGCCAGCTGGTCCGGACACCGCGCGTGCCTGCGAGGCTGGCCCCTGGTGGCTCCTGGGGGCGGCGGTCCTGGGCAGAGGCGCCCGGCCGGCCCCACCCGCGGCCGCCGCCTCCCCCCTCCCCCCGCTGGACAGCGGCCTTCAGCACATTCCTCCTCACCGCAAACTGCCAGGAATGCAGCCGCTGCCTCCCTGCTAAATCGGGACCAGCTGTTCCCAGAGGTCTAGACCCCCCCAGCCGGCCGGAAATTGAGTGACTGCTCAGAGGGACGCTGGACATCAGCCTGCCTTCATGCCATCCAGCCAGGGGTAAACTGAGGCACGGGGGGCCAGGCAGAGGTGTCCAGAGGTCTTAACCTCCTCTTAAGTAGCCGGTAAAGTGGACGCGGTGTGGATCTGAAGCCACAGGAAGCTGGTTTCCCCTTCCGGTGCGGCCCCAGTGACCCTGGCAAGCTAGTCACTGCCCTGCCCATTCTCCAGACCTGCAAGCCGAGCGCTGGTCACCGGGCGCCTTCTGACCTCATCCCAGACACAGCAGGTCTCCACCTGCCCCTTCCGTCTGCGGAAACTGCCTGGGCGCACGGGCCGGGCGCCACGCCCTCACCCACTTCCTGCCGCCCCGGGAGACGCAGGGGGGTGGCCATCAGGCACTGGGTGCAGCAGGTCTGGGTTCCAGCCCTGACTCTGCCGCTCGCAGGCCGTGTGACATCTCTTGGGAGCCCCACACACAGACCCGGCTCTTAACCTCCCTTGGGGCTGAGTGGGCCACTCACCGGCACCAGCACGGGCGGTGTAAACGGTCACCCCATCCAGCGATTGCTGGAGTGGAGAACGCGTTTCAGGAAGGCTCGGGAGCCTTAGCCTGCTCACTGCGCCTTAGTTCCCCAAGGCTCAGCCTCCCTCTGTCCGAGGGGCCGAGGCCAGCTCCTCGGAGCCCAGGAGGCCCTCGCGGTCCCCCTCCTGTCCGCGATCCCCGGGCTGCCAGTGGGACAGGTGCCGGTCCCTGGCTGGCAAGGCTATGCCTTCCACACGCCCAGGCAGGCTCCCGGGGGCTGCGGGCTGTGGGGCCACATTCCCAGGTGCCCGGTGGGAGGGACAAGCTCCCCTCCTGCTGGAAGGGCCCAGAGTGACTGGCCCGGGCCAGGACCATCTCCCTGGGTCAGGGATCACCCGCTGCTCTCCGTTCCGTAGGCTGGACCCGCTGTGTGACCCTCGGGAAGTGTCTGCTGCTCTCTGAGCCAGCCAACAAGTGCTTTCCCAAACAGTGTCTCCCCCAGGCCCCATCCCGGGTCTCAGGACCCCCAGCATCCTGAACACGCCTTTGCCACCACCTTAACTTTGCCAGATGGGGACAAAGGGAAGTCGGCAAGAAGCAGCTGAGCAGGGGCACCCCCCCCCCACCAGGTCCAACTTCCCCCTTGGTCCTGCCCCCCCACCCCAGGTGTTAGAGGTGGGGAAATTCCTGAGGGGGGGCCACACCCTTGGAAAACAACAGCGGACTGGCCCGGCTCCCTTCCCCTTCCCCGCCTGAAGTCCGTGTGGCCGGGGAATGAGGAGGGGGCTGCTGGGGTCCCCTCGGGGCATTCTCGGGCCTGGAAACGCGGGAAGGGCCGTGGGGCTGAGAGTGAGGGAGGGGTTCAGGTGGGGGAGCGCTAGGGGAAGGGGTTAGACCCAAGCACTCCTAGATGCGGGGGGATGCCAGACGGCTCCCCCACACTTGGGGCCGGGAGGGGGGCTCGGGAGGGTGCCCCCGGGGACCCCGGGCGGTAGGGGGTCGGAGGGCCACCCTCCTCCCGGGTCTGGGCGCTCGCTGCCCGCCCCACGTTGGGGAGCCCGGCGGGCGCGGAGGGCGCGCCCTCACTCACCCGGTTTTTGACCTCGGCAGAGAGCCCGTACGAGGGCCCCTTGTTGAACTGCGTGGAGCTCATGGCTGGCGGCGGGACGGGCCGGGCCGGGACGGGACGGGACGAGCCCGCGGGGCGGCGGGGGACGCGCGGGGCCCGGCGCCACGCCCCCGCCGCTGATTGGCCCCCGCGCGCTTGTCCTTATAAGGCCGGGCCGCGTCGGATTCCTGCGGCCCGACTTCCTGAGCCCCTCGCCGCCCCCGACCCCCGCCCCGCCCCCGCCCCGGCGGGGCGCCCCGTCCCCGGGGCTGGAGGGGCCCCCTCGTCCCGTCCGAGCCGCCGGGAAGCGGACGCGGGGAGGGGCAGGGGCTCCGGACGGCCCAGACGAGGCCCCCCTGCCCTCTCCCTGCTGGAAGACCCCAGGCGGCGCCGGCACCCTTCCTGCGTCTAAGTTTGCCCCTCTGCGCGAGGACGCGAAGGGGGGGGGGGCACTGTTGGGTGGGACTCTGGCACCTTGGAGGACGGACGAGGACCCCTCTCTGTCACACTGAGGCGCCTCCCGGTCCATCCGGGTCCTGGGACTCCCACAGCTGGGTGGTGGACAAGGGGACTAGGGCAGGCTCCTCCAAGGAGGGGCCGCTGCAGCTGGGGCTTTGATGGATGAGTAGGAGTTTGCCAGCCCAAAAGGGATAGTGTTCCCGGCAGAACCAAAGGTGCCAAGCCCTGCAGAGACCGTCAGTGCTTGAAAGCACGTGGGGATCAACCCGATGGGCCGGGGAAGGCGAGCAATGACAAGGGGCCTCGAATGTCCCACCGAGGGATGACAGGGAGTGGGGAGACAGTGGGACAGAGACGAGAGGTCGACATGTCGTGGGGTACGGCTGAGGCTGCCAAGTTCTCCAGGCCGGGCACGCACGTGGTTCTCGACAGGCGGCGTGCGCTTGTACCGATAGATCAATAAATTCACAAATAGGTGACGGAATGAATGAGTTCACTTACTCAGCAGCTCACTCTCCCTCATTCATCCACTCACCCGACTATTCACTCCTCAAATGCTCCCCAGCCTGGCTTCTGTGCCAGTCCCTTGCTAGGAGATGCTGGCTCACAGGAGACCTTAGCTCTGGTCCAGCCCGTCCCTAGAACGACTGAGCCAGGCCCAGACCCCACCCCTGCCCCCTGTGAGCAGGCCCAGACCCCACCCCTGCCCCCTTGGGCACGCCCAGACCCCACCCCTGCCCCCTGTGAGCAGGCCCAGACCCCACCCCTGCCCCTGTGAGCAGGTACAGGACAGAAAGACAAGCCTGAAAGAGGGATGAAGGAAACTGGAGGGAAGCCAAGGCCCCACGAGAGGTGTCAAGGAAAGCTGCATGCAAAAGGGGACGTGGGAGACGGGGTTTAAAAGCATGAGTAGGAGTTTGGCACACGTGGCAAGCAGCTGGTTGGGCTCTGTGAGGGCTCAGAGGTGACTCACCCCTACCCCTTCCCCGAGGAGCACACCTCCCTGGCCCCCACTTCCTGGATATCTGTCAACCCTTCCGATTCCTTCCATCTGAAGGTCCTTTCTTCAGGGTTCAAGTCCTAGCCGGTGGTCTCGGGTGAGTCCCTTCCCTTTTGGGTCTCAGCTTCCCCATCTGTGAAAGGGGGGACCAGTGCATGGCGGGGAGCCAACAACGGGAAGGTGCAGCTCTGAGTGTGGGAGTAATGTGGATTGTTGGTATCGAGGTGGGGCGCTCTGAGGGCGGCAGGGCCCTGGGGGGGCAGCCAGATGGCCCCCCTGCGGGTCCTGCTGGGGCATGGGAATCCGTGGGACCCAGGGCCCTGTGCGGCTGGCGGCGGGAAGGCGGCTCAAGCCGCTCCCCTGGGCCCCTGCCCCGGCCTGCGGTGGTCAGCGGCTGCCAGCCAGCAACGTGCCCAGCCCCCCGGTGCTTGTCCAGGAGCCTCCAGTGACTCTGGGGACCCCACCCTGCCCTGGGAGGCTCTGAGACGGACAAGATGGACCGGACGCTTGCCTGTGTGTGCAGCCCTGCGTCCACGCCGTGCCCGCTCGGGCAAGTTCTCGGGGCGAGTGAGCGCTCGAGGCAGGGCCCCCCATCCCCCGGCCGCCAGGGAGCAGAGGCTTCGTGCTAGATTTTAATTCATCCTGACTTAGAAGTAAATTCCATTTGGGGAAAACATGTGAGGAGATTTGAAACAACCCGGGAACATACGCGCTTTGCTGTTAGGTGTAAGTTTTGCACACCCCAGCTACACGTGAGTGTTTCCACGCTATGTCAGCGTGGGAAGTGAGGCGTGCTGGGCAAGGGAAGCCCAGCCCGGATTTGGAAAAGGGTGTAAATTAACACCTCGGGAATTTTTCACATACGTTGCATGTTGAAATGGTAATATTTTCAAGATAACGAGTTATGTGAAACGTATTACTAACACTGTTCTCTTTTAGTCCTTTTAATGTGGCTTCGAATTTAAAACCATGGGTCCTGTTGGTCTTATAAATTTCTATCGGCCAGCGCTGTTCTGGACCCGGGGGGCCAAATCCAGATCCCAGATTTATGTATTTATTTTTTTGGTCTGGCCCTTGAGATAACGATGTTTTCTGACATTCTTAACCATCATTTTTTAAAAATGTTTATTTATCTTTGAGACGGAGAGAGACAGAGTGTGAGCAGGGGAGGGGCAGAGAGAGAGGGAGACACAGAATCTGAAGCAGGCTCTGGCCTCCGAGCCGGCAGCCCAGAGCCCGACGCGGGGCTGGAACTCACGGACCGCGGGATCACGACCTGAGCTGAAGTCGGATGCTTAACCGACTGAGCCCCCCAGGTGCCCCTCCAACATTTTTAAGTGGTGAAAGGAATAGTACTCTGCAACACGTGGGAATCATATAATTTTAAAATGTGTGTCGCACAAAAGTTTTATTGGCACTCAGCTGTGCCCACTCGTCTCCAGCTGCCGTTGTGTCACACGGTGAGTGAAGTGCTCTGTCCGCCGCGAGGCTGAGAACGTTGGCTTCTGGCCCTTCGCAGAAGATAGTTTGCTGACCTGGGTGCTAGGCACTCAACCTCCCGGAACCCAAGACATCCAGACTCAGACACCCCAAAATTCAACACCTCAGGTTTATGGAATTGTTTAATTCTGTATAATTCCTTGAGCCTGGGTTCAAATCCCGACTCCCCGCTTGGCCACGTGATTTTATGCGGCAATCACAGCTGGCCTCTCCATGCGTCCGTGTCCCCGTCTGGAAAGCTCCTCACTGCCCTCAGGTTCGCTGTCAGCGTGCAACAGGTTAACATGTACGTGCTTCTGAGCAGCCACAGGGAGCCAGCCTGACATAAGTGTAGTTGAGTGAACACGAGTCAGTATCTTAGGAATGTTGGCGTCCATCAGGAACCTGGCAAAGAGGTCTGGGGCCCCTGCAGCTGTCCTCTGCCCTTGACTCCCTGGCACTCCCTCGTTTTCCAGGACCCACCCCTGGGGAGAATGCAGGGGATGAGTAGTGAAGGGCTCACAGGGCAGGGGAGCTCCAGGTACTCTGGGGTGGGACCTCGGTGATGCCGGTGGGACGGGGACCACAGCTGGAGGACCTGGGGCTGCAGGGGCCCCTTCAGGTTCTGGGCTGAGGGCTCGGGCCCTGGGGTGTCGGTGGCCGGGCATGGGGGCTGCAGGTGCGGCAGGGGCCCCGGGCCCTTTCCCCACAGCCACCTCTTGGGCCCCCCCATCCCCTCGGTGCCTGAGCTCTCTGAGTGGGACCCCGGGGCGTCAGGGCAGGACCCCGGGTCGGGCCCCTCTGTGGGGTCGGTGGGCGCCTTCTGGGTGGGCTCCCCTTGCTCTCGGCAAACAATCACTTCAGTCTTGTTGCCTGTGTCGGTCCTGGCCGGCGGGATGCAGACAGAACATACTGTGACAAAACAGTAGCAGTAACAGCAGCATCTCAAAGCAGGGAGTGGGGGGACCTGCTAACTCAGGTCAGGAGCCTCCCTTGCTCAAAATCTGCCATGGCTCCCCACTGCCCCCTCAGCCAAGATGTCCTCCAGGACCCCACCCCCTGCCGGGTGAACTCTCCACCAGGCATGCCCTCTCTGGGCCCCCACGTGTTCAGCCCCAGGCCTGTCCCAGGGCCTTTGCCCTGGCTGTGCTCTCCGCTGATGCTCTGGTCACCTGGCTCGTTCACTGCCCTCCCTCCTACTTGAGGGTCAGCTCCTCAGGAGCCTCCTCCCTGCAGCCCCATTTAACTCCCAACCTGCCCCAGCCCAGCCTCCTGCCCGATACCACCAGCACACCCAGAGGAGCAGCGGTGATGCCCACGGCACCCTGGGAAATCCAGCCCGTCTGCTAATTTCCCGGCTGTGCCCAGAAGCATGGGTGTGGTGTTTGGTCCTTCTCTTATCTCCTTGGGTTTAGACCTAGAACTTTCCTTGGCCATTTCTTCTTTCTTTTCCCTTCCTTCCTTCCTTCCTTCCTTCCTTCCTTCCTTCCTTCCTTCCTTCCTTCCTTCCTTCCTCCCTCCCTCCCTCCCTTCCTTCCTTCCTTCCTTTTTATTTTCACGACCGTGGCTTTCCAGGGATGCTGGTGGCTGTCCAGCGGCTAGCCATGCAGTGTGGACGCTGGGTGAAATTGCACTGGCTTTGGTGAGTTTCTAGAACACGGCAGTAAACTCTAGACTGTACGCGACCTTTTCAATGTAAATTACACTAATAAAAACAAGTTGCTACATTTCACATGCTCAGGAGCCCAGTGGGCTGGGACCTCTGCTGGACACGTGAGAAACTCACAGAGCCTCCCCTCAGCCAGGCTGGATTTACTCTCCAGGTCAAAGGGACATCTGCCTGCCTCTCCGCTGGGAAAATTTTTTTTCCCTCCTTTGCAAGTAACAGGTGACTTGAGGGTGAACCCAATAATTTCAAGAGTGTGCATTTCTTGAGCCGTTAGCCAGGCCCTGTGCAGGGCACTCGACGAAACAGGAAGCGAAGGATTTCAGTCTCCCGGTCACGGAGGAGTAGAACGCCACCCGTCCGTCCATCTCCTGGGTGTGGTGCACACCTGCCTGCCAGGTGTCTGGGCGGCGCGAGGTGACCGCCCCGAGACACCCGGCTCCCAGAAGGAAGAAATAGTATTTCCTGCGAGGGGCACAGCTGTCAGGGGCTGGAACGGAGCTCCGCGTGAGCGCGTCCTGGGGGACGGGAGCGGGGAGGGGCGGCGCAGGATCAGGGGGAAATCCGAGCGGTCGCCCACCTCCGCGGGGAGCTGGGCTTGGTACCAAAATATGGAACGCTTCACGAATTTGCGTGTCATCCTTGCGCAGGGGCCATGCTAATCTTCTCTGTATCGTTCCAATTTTAGTATATGTGCTGCCGAAGCGAGCACGATTACCGGGGCCCCAACGGAGCTATTTAAAGACCAAATTCAAAATCATTTTACAGTTAGGCTAAACTGAGATAGCTGCGTTGAACAAGTTTTCTAGAGCGCCATGCAAATGAATATCTCCTACCATCGTGCGTGCTTTGAGTGTCTGTTATCACGCTAAAACCCTCAGATGTTGACGAATTTAATAGTCCAAATTCCGCCTCGCAGCCGCTGAGGCTTGTGGGGGATAATATGCAAAACACCTGGGCCAGACACCACCCCGCCCTGGCGCTCCGGGCCCGGCGACCAGGAGGGCGGGCGGGGCTGCAGTGGGCGGGCCGCCGCCATCCCAGCGTTCTCCGCGAGCGCAGGGAAGCCGCTCTTGCCGGCGCGGCGACTCGCTGGCGTCAGCAGGCCGCGGAGGCGGAAGATGGCGGCGGCGGCGGCAGCAGCCGGGCGTCGGTGAGCAGCGCGGCCGCGGTGAGGACGGCCGATGGCGGCCGGGAGACGCCCTCGGGGACCCGCGGGCCGTTAGGGCGCGACGCTGGGCGGCATGTCGGAGCACGCGGCGCCCGGGGCCCCGGGGCCCGGGCCCAACGGCGGCGGCGGCCCGGTCCCCGCGCGCGGGCCTCGCACCCCCAACCTCAACCCCAACCCTCTCATCAACGTGCGCGACCGGCTTTTCCACGCGCTCTTCTTCAAGATGGCTGTCACCTACTCGCGGCTCTTCCCGCCCGCCTTCCGACGACTCTTCGAGTTCTTCGTGCTGCTCAAGGTGACCGAGGTCCCGACCCCTGACCCTTGACCCTAGCGGCCGGACCCTCCACCCAGGTCTGCGACCTCTGACCGCGACCCCAGCGGGGCGGCGAACCCCCTTCCTCCGGGCCTCTTAATCTTGCGATCCCAGCCCCCGTGCCCGTGCGACTTCTACCCGGGAGGCCCGAGTCTCACTCGCCCGGTTAGCGGCCCCTGATCCCGACTCCGGAAACTCACTGCCAGCTCTGTCCAGACTGCCCCCCACCCCTGGCCCTTCCCTTTCCCAGGACCCTCACCTCGGGAGGCAGGAGCCCGGGAGCCCAGCCGTGTGACCCTGACCGTGCTGCCTGGCCTCCTCCGCTCTGGAGGAGGCTTCCAGACCTGTCCTGGCCCTGACCAAACCCCCAGTCTTGGGCTTCCCCAAATCGGGAGGTTCTGGGCCTCCCTCTCCCAGGACAGGACGCAGCCCATGCCCATCTTCCTGCACTGGAAGCCACACCTCATTTCCATCGCCCTCTGAGCCTCTCCGGGGAATGTGACCTAGCCCAGGACGTGTCGCCGGGGTTAGTGGCAAAGTTATGACTTAGCAAGGGGCCATGCGCAGACCCCCTTGCCATCCTCCCTCGGGTGGCACAGAGGTTTCAGCCATGGGCACAGCTCAGTGGGGACTGGCACTGGCCTAGGTCCTTCTACGACAGGATCTCCGATGACAGCTGGCAGCCCTTCAGAGAAGGTTCCGGGTTCCTGCGCAGCGTGGTGGTCCCGGTTGGCCAGATGGCCATTTCATTTCCCAACAGCATGCTGCCCACTGGGGCGGGGTGTGTAGCATCCCCTAGTGAGCTCTGGGCTCCTTGTCTGCAGAGAGGGGGCTGGTGCTAGCATTCGAGGCTCTTGGGGTGCAGACCAGACCAGGTGGGTCAGGAGCTGACAGCACTTTGGGGTTTGGTGGGAGGAGTGCAGTCATAGCTGCCCAACAGACCCCGGTGCTGGTTCTGGCCTGCCAGTGTCTCCGGGGATTCCCCCCCCCCCCCACACCAGAGTCCCTCTGTCCCTTGTCTTTGGGAGTGCCTGATGGCACGAGGAGGCAGGCGGTCTTCCTCCTCCTCTCTCCCCAGAGCCCCCCCAGAACATCACGGGTCCCCTGTGGAGGATTCCTGAACCGGGGTTCCTTTATTGGGCTCCTGAGCGTGTGTGGGTGTGATTTCCCTGCGGGGAGGAGGTGCTGCTTGCCCCCGGTGGTCAGTCGGAGCTCAGCCTTCCCGGAGCAGGTCCTGGTCGCGTCAGTTCTGTCCCGCCACTTCCTGACATGGGAGCAGGACGGCCCGGCATACCAGGTGTCCCTGGAGTAGGTGGTCAGGTGTCCCGGGGGGTTCTGACTCCTGAGTTCTCCTCTCTGGGTCGTGCTGCTGGGCCGAGCGATCTCTGGGCCAAAGCCTGGAGGCCCCACGGACCTCTCGAATCTGCCCGACCCCTGGTTCCTTTTGTTGCCCTCATCTGCTCGGTGAGGGCTGGGACTGGCTGGTTTGTGCGGCTGCTGCAAGTTCCAGAAAGCTCCGTGCCCTTACTTCCTGCCTGCCCAGCTTCCGGCGCTCTGGCTGCAGATACGGAGGTCCCTTGGTGACCTCCTCAGAGCTGCGTCTTTCTGCGGCTCATAGCCAGGAGCCAGCCCAGATCCCCTGCTTCCCCACCGGGCCAGCCTTTGGGGGATGAGAGGCAGTGGCCGGGCCCACGTCCCGGCAGCCTTGCCTTCCACCTCTGCTGGTTTCCCTGGCATCGGGGCCACACTGGGACCTCCGAGTCCTGGAGCGGCGGGCACTGGGTGCCCCAGCCCGTCTCTGAACCTGGGGCAGCCTGACCGTGCAGCCACGGAGCGATGCTGGCAGGGTGAGCAGGGCTGTGGCATTCGGTGTTTCTGCCGGTCTTTCCCTCGGCAAAACGGAGGTGACCTCCGGGGTCGTTGTGACGTGCGGTAGTGTGGAGTGCCGCCAGGGTCCTTGCTGTGAATGGCAGTCCCTGAGCACACCTCTGTGCCGCCTCCTGCCTGGTTCGGGGACCCAGCAACGAAGAGGGCGGAGCAGGAGGGAGGGGGAGACCAGGGCATGGGGTGCAGCGGTGGCCCAGCAGGGTCTGTGTGACGTTAGGCAGACTCAGGCCTGCTGCCCCCGGCAGAGCCCCTGGCTCCGCTCGTAGCTTCCACGTCTGTCTGCGGTGACCTGGACACGGGGGTCTGCGTCCGTGTCAACGCCGCCCGCGTCACCGTCTCCCGGGGGCACTGCCGGCCAAGGAGGCACGGTCCGCGTTGGCCCAACAGGGGTGGCGCAGATAACACGTCTGAGGAGTCTGGGCGGGCTCCCGGCTTCACGCGTACCTGGGCCCGGGGTCGCAGCAGCACGCTCGGACGCTGGGCTCCTCCCATCCCCTGGCTCTGCGCCCCCTCAGGTCACGGCGCCCGTGGCCCGGCGGGGATGGGAGTGTGTGCCCCTCTGCCCGTCCGCAGGGCTGGCTCCGGCGGGGAGGTCAGGCGGTCCGTGGCTGGCACTGGCAGCATGTGCAGGGCTCGTGGAGAGCATGGGAGGGACGAGGTCCTGGTGGCCCTGCCGGTGGCCCTGTAGCCACGGATAGCGGGCGTGTAAAGTGTGCACCGGCTCCTCCGAGGAAACACCTTGTCTTTGGCCGAGCAGCCCCTGGGCTCGCCGGCTCCTGGACGGCCTCTTTTTCCAGAACAGCGCTGGGCGTCCCATCGGGCCAGCTGGACCCTTTCCCTGGGGGCGGGGGCAGTGGGTGATACACGGGAGTGAAGCCCCAGACGCAGTGCCCAGTCTGGGGGTGACCCGTGGCCAAAGGCCCCTGAGAAACTCGGCCGTCAGAC